>NW_007377473.1:191087-211087 GCF_000475195.1 Diaphorina citri | reverse complement strand
TCGCGGGGTCGAAGTTTTTTCGGCTCTGTGCTTGGAGTTCGGGGTGCACTCAGCCTCGTGAGGACAATTGAGTAAATACTTTAATAGAGTAGCGACCAGTGGCGGCATCACCAGTGTAAGAAGACTACTGAAATATGTATATTTTGTATATGGAAATTGATTGCAAAGGTAGCAGGTAGCAGTTAGTAAAGCTGTGATATCCACAAAAGTTGTGAAAAAGCTCTGTTTTATTACAAATACTTACCTAATTTGAGATTGATTGATTGATTGATTGGTAGCCAAGATGGTTGAACTGTGGGTCAGTAAAAGTTTAGGAACCGCTATCGACCCTACATGTGGGCCGAAGTGTGGGTAGTGTGGGTAGTGTGGGTACTACGTGACTCTAAGGCGAGGTAGATGGATTTGGTGAGAAGCTTTTTGTCACACTTTCTGCCCCTAGTCCCATCATCATCATCATCATCATCATCATCATACTTATCCTCTCAATAGAAGTATTCCCATGTGTGCCCAAACTCAACTTTCCAAAGAGGGAACTTTGTTTGTTTTCATTTTTGTTGTCTTCGTCTCCTTTTCCTTCTTCTTCTTCCTCTTCCTCTTCTTCTTCCTCTTCCTCTGCCTCTTCTTCTTTTTCCTCTTCCTCTTCTTCTTGTTCCTCTTCTTCCTCTTCCTCTTCTTCTCCTTCTTCCTCTTCCTCTCTCTCACTCTTCTTCTTCTTCCTCTTCCTCTGCCTCTTCCTCTTCTTCTTTTTCCTCTTCTTCTTCTTCCTCCTCTTCCTCTTCTTCCTCTTCCTCTTCTTCTCCTTCTTCCTCTTCCTCTCTCTCACTCTTCTTCTTCTTCCTCTTCCTCCTCTCCTCTTCTTCTTCTTCTTCTTCTTTTCATACACCGTGTTTATAAAAAGTCTCCCCACTCCTTAGGTAACATTTTGAACGGCTGACAATAGACTTTTCAAAAAGAAGAAAGACCAGTCTTAGTTGGCTTGGAGAGTAGCGGGTCTGCCTTGTAAGCGCCAGGTCACGGGTTCGATTCCCGCCCGGGGCGAACTTCATCCTCAACAGATAAGGTTCGTTCTCGGAACGGCTGTCTTTCCTCTATCCTGTCCTCTCTTCGATTTCGGAATGATAAGACCTCCGTTGTTACAGTTCCCTCCAATCAGACCTCTTGAAAAAACTATTGCTTTTGATAGGTCTTTTGATTACTCTCTAGAGCAGAGGTTCTCAAACTGGGGGGAGTGGAGACAAATCAGGGGGGGGGGGGCGAGCTTTTCCTATAAAAAAATCAAATTCATACCAAAATTACCTACCCGGTGCTTAGTCTCCAACTCTGCTTGAGCCACTGAGGTTGGTTCATTTTTGTTCACGCCATGTGACCAGTCTTAATTTAAATTCCCTCCAAACCTACAAAATATGTCATATGATTATTAATTTTGACACCTCTTTGTATGGCATCTCATTGCAAGGAGGTATCTAGTTGTAAAAGTAAACAATAACCTCAGAATGAAATCTACCATTGTTCGAATCACGTCGTGCCTTTTCCTTATTCTAAAGGTGTGTGTGTGTGTGTGTGTGTGTGTGTGTGTGTGTGTGTGTGTGTGTGTGTGTGTGTGTGTGTTTTCTTTTCTTCGATGGTTGGCATCGCATATGAAAAAGTATAAGAATTAAATAGGTAGAATAGAAAAAAAAGACAAAAAAAAATGGTTCCCCTTTTTTGTGGAAACCCGATATATCCTGTTTGGGGAATTACTTCGATTTGTTTTCATTACAGGAAAATCGTATTGAGCTTTTCTCATTGAGGGAAATCCAAATGTTGTGTGATAAATGGCCTTTGTACGAACTTTGATATTTCTATGCTCTTATCTTCCAATAACGTGCTGCAATCTTTAGGTAGGTGTATGCTCTTTTATCATGTGTATGCTGTTTTTTTTATAATATGCTCTTTTGAGTGCTTGGTAACGCGTAACTAACATTTCGGTCATTTTTCAGATATTTCTATGCTTCTATGCTCTTATCTTCCAATCTTCTTTAGGTAGGTGTATGCTCTTTCATCATTGGTATGCTGTTTTTTATAATATGCTCTTTTGAGTGCTTGGTAACGTGTAACTAACATTTCGGTCATTTTTCAGACGGGTACTACGGGTAGGTATAGGAGTGACGAGTACCTACTTCAGATTTCTGATTGACATCAAGGAAAATTATGTCTTTTTCGTATGTGACCTTTGATGTGAAGTGAAGTGCATGAAGACTGGAAGGTCAAAATCAAGATTTTTTTCTAAGGCCACTAGAAAAATAAAATAGGTGGGTAGTGCCTGGTTTGAACACCTTAAAAAAAAAAAAAAAAAAAAAAAAAAAAAAAAAAACTCAGGCCTAGCTGCAAAGACCCAGCCCAGCCGAGGCCAAAAATTAACCAAAAAATCTTTCTACTCCTCCTCCTCCTCCTCTTCCTTCTCTCCTCTCTCATTTATATTTTCATTCTCCTCCTCCCCTCTATCATCCTCATCCTGCTCTTCTCCTCCCCCTCCCCAACTGTAATCTCTACTTCATCCAGTTTTCTAACCTAATAGGATTTCCACTCTCAGTTTTTCTTATGGGAAGGAATACATCCTTCTTCCTCTCTCTCTCTCTCTCTCTCTCTCTCTCTCTTTCATTCTGCTTTTTCTCTCTCCCCCTTCAATACTTCCCTTAGATAAAATTGAGGAAGACGAAAAGAGGGAATGGGAGAGAAGAGTAAAAAAGAAAGAAAAGAAGAAGAATAAGGAGGAGGAGGAGGAGGAGGAGGAGTAGAAGAAGAAGAAGAAGAAGAAGAAGAGGAGGAGGAAAACCTATTATAACTCGGTGGACGATGGTATGAGTGCGAAGGAGAGAGAAAGAGAGGAAAGAGAGAGGAGAGGAGGAAGAGAGATGGAAATGGAAAGAAGGAAGGGAGAGAGTGATGTATGAGTATGTAAAGGAAATTGTAAAAAAAAAGTGTTTTTGAAGGGAAGGAGATCGGTAGCTATGTACATATATTATGTTAAGGAAATTTTATACGAACGAGCAGATTTAGGTGTGAGAAGATATTTCTCCTTCTTCTTCTTCTTCTTCCTTTGCGTCTTCTTCTATTTCTTCTCCTTTTTCTTATCCACCTACTTCTACGTCATCTTCTCCTGCTTCTCTTTCATATTCGTGTTCTTTTCCTCCTCCTTCCCTCTTTCCCATTTTTCTTTTGCTTCAACCATGTCCTCTTCTTCTCCTCCTCCTCTTTCTTCGTAGAAAGAAGAGAAAAATTCCGTTGGTCCTCAGCATTTTTCCTGCTCTATGACTTTGAAACATCACCCAAGTAAGCGCAACTGATCTATTCCTCCTCTTTGCCCCCCCTCCTTTCCCTCTCTATTAGATAGATTAGCTTCCCCTCATTCTCTTCTTCTCCTCCCTTCTCTCATTTTCTCTCCCCCCCTACATTAGTTAGAGTAGCTTCCCCTCCTTCTATTTGCTCCCTCCCCCCTACATTAGTTAGTGGTGTCATGGCTCTCCCACTCCATTGTTTGAATTTATGCGACACCATTTCTTACCAAGTACATCATCACACGACACCACCACCGCGCTAAATGGGGTGTATAGGTCCCTCTGTCAAACCTCTTCAAAAAAAAAAAAAAAAAAAAATACATTCTTCCAACTATTCAATTAATTCAATTATTTCTTAGCCAGGTTCAATTTAGATTCAAAGTTTCTTTTTCCTCTTCCTTTCCCCTTTTTTTCATTTCCACTCTCTTTAGCTCCTCTACTCCTTATCACTTTCAATACTTCTTATCCACCTCCTTATCTCCCCTTCTACTCCTTAACTTCCTTGATAGGTACCTACCTCCTTAACTTTATAGGTACCTACCCCCTTAACTTTGTAGGTACCTACCTATCTCCTTATCTTTATAGGTACCTACCTCCTTAACTTTATAGGTACCTACCTCCTTAACTTTATAGGTACCTACCTCCTTAACTTTATAGGTACCTACCTCCTTAACTTTATATGTAGGTACCTACCTCCTTAACTTTGTAGGTACCTACCTCCTTAACTTTATAGGTACCTACCTCCTTAACTTATAGGTACCTACCTATCTCCTTAACTTTATAGGTACCTACCTCCTTAACTTTGTAGGTACCTACATCCTTAACTTTGTAGGTACCTACCTACCTCCTTAACTTTTTGTCTCTAAAGAATCTCATATCCTGTCTCTTTATCTCTTTCTCTCTCTCTCTCTCTCTCTCTCTCTCTCTCTCTCTCTCAATATTTCTTCCTCTCTTTTCTATACCACAATTTAAGAATATCACCGTTCTTTGTCCTTACCGAAAAAGTTATCCTCAAAGCATTTTCTGTCAACTTTCTAATCGAATCTCTGCAATCTTTTGCCAAAATTCATTTTCCCAAATTTATTCTTGTGCCAAATTTCAGGTTGGAATTTAGTGAGGATTTTGTGTGATTGGAATTACTAATTCATAGAAACCGTCTGGAATTCTAGATGTCTACATTTTTTTTATCCATCTATTTGTCTGTCTATCTGTTTCTGTAAGATATTTTATATAACCGTAATTTTATTTCCTCAACTTTGAAACTTAAAATTAATTATTGAACTATTTACAATAAGAACTTACTAAAGAGCAATAAAGTTGATGTAAATTTAATTACATACTAGCGAGAGAAAGAGAGAGAGAGAGAGAGAGAGAGAGAGAGAGAGAGAGAGAGAGAGAGAGAGAGAGAGAGAGAGAGAAAGCTGGAAGGGAAGAAAGAAAGAAGGAGAGGAGGGGGTAAAAATGAGACAGAAACAAGGAAAGATGAGAGAGTGAGGAAGATAGAAAAAGGGGGAGTTAGAGAGAGAGAGGGGGGGAGGGAGAGAGGGAGAGAGAGAGAAGAGAATGAATATTGGTGAAATCCAACATGGTGTTGTAAAGCTAACTTCTCCTTAAACTTCGTGTTTTCTCACCCTCACGTGAGAGCCGAAAGAAAAGAGAAGGAAGGCTGTTAGTTTAACTGGAGTTCTAATGACTGAATGAATATTGGTGAAATCCAACATGGTGTTGTAAAGCTAACTTCTCCTTAAACTTCGTGTTTTCTCACCCTCACGTGAGAGCCGAAGAAAAGAGAAGGAAGAGCAGTAAATAAAACAAGTATGAGACATGTGGTGTCTGAACAAGTATGTGGTTCAGTAAACTGTAGAAGTTGTGGAACTCACTCGATTCCCGCCCGGTGCGGATTTTATCCTGAAGGGATAAGGTTCATTCCCGGAACGGCTGGCTTTCTCCTATCCTAATATCCTTCTTCTCTCTTCGTTTTCGAGACGATAAGACCTAGAGGGAAAGAGAGAGAGGGAAAGAAGGAGAGAGAGAGAGAGAGAGAGAGAGAGAGAGAGAGAGGGGGGGAGGGAGAGAGGGAGAGAGAGAAAGAGAAAAGATGCATAGGTACTCGTAGAAAGAGAGTAAAAGGATAGAAAAAAGGGGGGGGGAGAGGAGAATTGAGGGAAAAGATAGATATTAAGGAGAAGGAACAAAAGAGAAGAAACAAAAGAGAAGAAAGAGAAATTGGAAAGAAGGAGAAGGAAGAAAAACGGAAAGACAAATGAGAAAGAAGAAGAAGAAGAGAGAGGAAGAGAAATGAGAAAGAAGAAGGAAAAACAGAAAGGAAGGAAGAGAGAGAGAGAGAGCTCGTTGTTCTCTGTCACTATAATATTCATCATAAATGTCATATTTTTTAACCTTGGTGTAGGTTTCCTGTTTCCTGATGGTATAGCAAGTAGCACGCGATAGAGCTCGGGGAGCTGGGATCGATTCCCGAAGGGATAATAATTATGAACTTTTGACGTGAAAAATTCAATCAATTAGTTCATTATTACGAGTAACTAAATGATTTTGTCACAAAAGATCTAACCAGGTCGCAGTGACCAAGGGCGTTTATTATAGCCGATGGCCCTACTTATACTAATACCAATACCTAAATGATAGAGTCGAACCTGGATATAAGAGAATCCTGGATAATATGAGAAAAAAAAATGTACCTAGGTATTTACCTACATAATACCTCTTGTATTGCTATTGGCATCTGCTTTCATAATTTGATAAAGGTTGGATACTGTCAAATGTTTAAGTAGATATCCTATCTCCCTACCTTATAACTTTTTCTTCTTGTATCCAATGTAATAACCCCTGAGTAGGTATAGTTATCTAATAATATATATAACAAGCTGGGCCCGTCCCTCCGGAAATTTTTTAGCCCGTAGTTTATTCGATCGTGGTTAAAGAATACCTATGTACCTACCTAATTTGTTTAATATTCAGTTTATTATTATTATTGATTTGATTTTTGATTTTACTGTCATGTAATGATTTAAAATCAAGACTAGAGCCCGTTCTCCCTTTATTCCTTTAAGTCACCCATCCATTTATTGGCCTTGCTCGGCGTAGCTTAACATAGGTGACGCTAAAACCGGTCTTATATTAACGAATGAAGTGTTATCTAAAACTTTCTCGCTTTGAGTTCATATAGGTATAGGTCGTCGCTACAAATTTCAAGATCAGAGCTCATTTGTGTGAGAAAATGAGAAAAAAATCCCCCAAAAACCATTTTTTGTGGTTTTTTGGCTTTTTGGTTCTCTGGACGAAATTTGCACCACCACTTTCGTGTTCCTGGTAAAAAAGACCTTTAATTTGATATATAGGTCGACCAGGTTTGGATAAGTCGGCTAGTACTTAATAAGATTAATAAGAATAGGAATTATTATGCCCCTGTCATGGGACAGTAAAAGATTAAGGTCCCCTTTTGTAAATGTGATTGTGAGACAGGGCCGAATCCAGGATTTTATTTAGGGGGGGCCCAAGAGTCCAAACAGTGATTTACCGGGGGTTGAGGGTGGATGCTCCAATTTAAAGGAGCAAAGATTAAGCCCGCGGAACGGGGCGGGCCCCTTCGTCTCCCCCTCTAAATATACGAACCTGATGGTGTAAGGTAAAATTTAAATATGTATTAGATAGATGGATGCATATTTTACCTACGTGTACCTAATGTAAATGTACCTAAGTGTAAGATAAATAACGTAAACAAATGTAAGGTAATCCAAGCAGGTGTAAGGTATAGTGCATAATATAAGTAGCTATGTGTTAGAATAACTGTTAGATAAGTACCTAATATTTATCTATGTACTTACATTCCTATGTATTTATCTATGTGACGACATACTACGACCTGAAGAGGAAAGCAGAAGATCGAGAATCATGGCGTACTGCTGCAAACCAGCCCCTCGGCTGTTAACCAATGATGATGATGACTTACATTCCTACATAATATAATATGTATGTAGGTACATATACTTAGGTGTGTGTGAAAATTGTGACAGGTCATGGGAAATATTGAATTTCATATTTCAACAAATCATTAGTTACTTGGCAGACAACTCTCTTCATAATTTCAAGTGTGTGTGTAGGTATATTTGGCAAACATAAAGAAAGTGGGAAGGATTCCCTTGCTAAAAGAAATAGTAAAGGTTGAGTGCGAAGGACATCCACTCGTAAAATTTGTAGCCAAAACCTAATTTCGGCCCAAAGCAGTCACCCTAGTTAGGGCTGATTGCGAGGCTGACGAAAAACGCCGACCCCGTCTGTACACGGGAAAAGGAGAAGAAAAAGGAAGAAGGAAGGAAGGAAGTATTAGGAAAAAAAAAAGGACAGGGGAAAAAACTAGAAGCTAATTCTGATTAATTTTGTCACCACAAACACTAGAATTTGACCTTTCCTGTCTCTGCTGGAAGTTTTATAGTTTTATGATTCTCATGAAACAAAATGACACTAGGTAGTACACTGAGAAAAAAACTAGGGTGCCGGCAGCCTAATCTGGTGAAAGGGTTCCGGCACTCTAATATTGAACTCGATATCGGGAAGACACTATAATGTAGCATTCCAACAGCCTAAATCAGGAGAAGTATCCCAATAATAGAGTTCTTCCCCCCTAAACTTGTGGTACCCTGACCCAAAATCAGGAAAAGTATCCCAAAAATAGAGTTCTCCCCCCCAAACCTTGGGGTCCCCGTGCACCATTTTTTTTTTTTTTTTTTTTTTCAGTGTAGAAGAAGGAAGGAAAAGGAGATGGAGGAGAAGAAAGGAAAGAAGAGGAAGAAGACAAATGAGGAAAATGATGCCAAAAATGAGGGAAACAAGAAGAGGAAGAGAACGAAAAAGAGAAAGAAGAAGAAAAAGGAGAAGAAGAAGAAGGAGAAGAAGAAGAAGGAGGAGAAGAAGAAGAAAAAGGAAGAAGAAGAAGAAGAAGAAAGTAGAAGGGAAAGGAAGAAAGAAAAGTCACCCCTTCTTACTTGGACCACATCCAAGCAAAGTACCGTTGGGTGTGGTGATTAACTGGATGGGAGGTTTGGCTGTCAAAAGGTCAGCATAATGTTAATGTGGAAACATGATAGCTATGACATTAGAGCAGGGGGGGTCTGGCTCTTGTTATCACCCTTGCTGTAATGGGACTCCACTATTAGATTGCTAGTTTCCCGTAATGATACTGTTTCAACAGAAAGGAAACCAGAGCTGGAGGTTCGTAGTTGGAGTCTTCTTCTATTTGCTTTTTCCCGTGTTCAGACGGGGTCGGCATTTTTCATCGTTTTCTTAATCAGCCCTGGCCTAGCTTTGGTGATCGCTTTGGGCAGACATTTGATTTTGGCTACAACATTTTTACGAGCTTTTGCCGTTCGCACTCAACCTTTGCTATTTCTTAGGAAGGGAAATACAAGTATCAGACTGGTTTCCCTCCCTGCTTAAAGTCCCCCAGCCAGGTACATCACTGCCCCCACCCTCAGGGCCGGATTAGCCCCCCGCGGGGCCCGGGGCAGTTTCAAAGGCGCGGGGCCCGTGGCAGTCTGCCATTCTGCCTTATGGGTAATCCATCCCTGCCCACCCTCAACAAAATCCTGGATACGGCCCTTGCCCGAGGGGCCGGGCCTCCTTGGCCCACCTAAATAATACCCTGTATTGTTCTTTAAGTTAATTACATTCTTCCAACTATTCAATTAATTCAATTATTTCTTGGTAGAAAACGGATGTTTATTACGAGTATAATTTGCATTATTACGAGGTTGAATGAGAGATAGAAGCTCCGGACAATTTATTTTTTAAAAATGAGAATATGCCCAAAGGGGGTGCCATGCAAAAAAGTTTGAGAATCTCTGCTCTAGCTATGCCATTAGAGAGTGCCTTTGCTTATTTTTAACGATCCTTCACAGGGACTTTCAATTCAAATGATATTTTCCAAGAAGTTCTGAAATTTGAAGATGAAAGAAACGAAAATAATAACAAGAATCAACCATGTACAAACAGAAGTAAAAAGAAAACGAAAGTTCACATAAAGAAAGCTCAGAGAAAGTTAACACAGTGGAAAATTATAATGGGGGACAACATAGAGAAAAAATCTGGTGTGAACATCACACGACTTTCCTCATCCTATTGAATTATGCTTATTTTGGGTGTTCTTGTTCTTATAGCCAAATTTTTACAATATCTCTAACCGTTTAGTCGGTGTAGTTGAAAACCGCCCAAAAAAGGTCAAAAACCGCCAAAAAGCGGTCAAAATACCGCCAACCGCAGCACCTATCTCGACCAAACGTTTTGTGTCCCATCCTTGTCACATTTGACATCTAGATACATACCAAATTCCAAGTCTCTAGCTCTTACCGTTCTCGAGATATTTTGTTGACAGACACACAGACACACACACGGACCAATGGCTGAAACTTTGGATTTAGCCTCTAGGGACCTTAAAACGTGTTTTGGCACTAAAAACTGACCATCGAAATTTTGACCCGATTACATTACTTTCCTTCCTATAGGATAAGGAAAGAGGAAAGTAAAAAGTAATGAATGGCAAGCAGACGGAACCAGCTTATACTGCCTCGGTGGTGTAGTCATGTAGTGGTCAGGACGCTCGCCTGATAAACAGGAGGGCGTGAGTTCGAACCCAGACGAGGTACCTATCATTGAGGTTAAACACCGTTGCTTGTATAAAACATACATACCTAAGTGTATTTCGTAGCAATTGAACAACTGCTACATTAGCAGTATTGCTAATGTAGCAATCTGATTGGTTGATGAAAAAGAAAAAAAAAAAATAATAATAATAATAAACTGCTTAAACCGAGATTAAAACTTAACCCGGCCCTAAATATGTAGGTAAACATTAAATGTAAATAGTTAGGTATCTAGACCTGCATAAAAAGAAATTATACCTACCTAGGTATTCAGGCGTAAGATGAATGATGTTAGAGGCGGCAGGCAGGATTTTCCACCACAAATTGAAATAAAGAAAAATGTTAGTTGAAACCCCCGGGGGGTCTGGTGAGGGCCATATTATATCCGTATGGTATGGTGTTACTCAAGAAATTGAAAAAGAAAATGAAGAAGAAGAAGAAGAAGAAGAAGAAGAAGAAGAAGAAGAAGAAAAAAAAAAAAAACTAGTAGCTAGAGGGTGTTTCAAAAAAATAATAAATATAATTTAAAGAAAGGATTTTTTTCATTTTTTTCTCTTGAGGCCGGAGTTACAATGAAACATCCACTACATATTATAACCGTCTTCAGTTGTTAAAAGTGGAGGAAGAAGAAAACTTCTCACTCTTTTCCAAACCTACAAAATCCTCTCCACTCAATCACCTCCATATCTCTTTGAAAAGTAACGTTTTCGTTCTAATGTAAGAGAAAGATTCACAAGAACCCACGAACTGAATCAAATCATGGTATCTTTGTGGTAAAGCAAAGAGCTTTCTCACAACTTTGTGGGTATCACAGTATTACAAGTCTTTCATTTACTCAATCATCGTTTTTTTATTATCGCTCGTCTCTTCGACTTGTAATGCCGCCACTGGTCGCTACTCGATTAAAGTAGCTACTCAGTTGTCCTCACGAGGCTGAGTGCACCCCGATCTCCAAGCACAGAGCCGAAAAAAACTTCGGCCCCGCCGGGGATCGAACCCGGACCTCCTGCGTGCAAGCCTAGTGTGATACCCACTCGGCCACGGAGGTTGCTGAACCCACGAACTGTTCCTAGATCCACCAGCATTCAGAACGGAAGCACACCACAAATCACAAATCCAAAACAGACAGAGGCAGTTGGCGACAAAACCATTCGACTTTGATCCTTATCTATCCCCTCCTATCAATCCCTCCTAACTTCCTTAACCGTGCGGTGTGAATGTGTGAGTGAATGTTCTCATCATCATTCCCATCACTCTCCCCACCTTTTCTTCTTTTCTTTTCTTTCGTCTCCTTCTTATTTAATTTTTCTCCTCTTTCAGAACTTTAATTTGTCATTTGTTTATGTTTTTCTTACTTTTTTATGTTATAATAGATCAGTTGGGCTTACTTGGGTGATGTTTCAAAGTCATAGAGCAGGAAAATGAGGACTAACGGAATCTTTCTTTTTCTTCTACGACTTCTAGATCCCGATATAAATCGATTAAAAAAATGCCGGTAAATCGAGAACTTTGACGTCACGACATACGCTCCCGTAGGCGATGACGTCACATCAAATGTCCCAAGCAAAGCTCCCTCCCAGGCAACACAATATGTTTGTGCGCATACGTTTCTGCGCATTTCTTTCTGCTCCTCCACAAGCGTGCTTGCATACTGGCGCTACCTAGCGGACGGAAAAAAACAACTGCGTAAAGTCTGACGTCACACATATTTGAACTCTTTCATTAGAACGGAAAATAAAAATTGAATTTTCGACTTTTTACAGTTATAAAGTCTGACGTCACACATCTTTGAACTCTTTCATTAGAACGGAAAATAAAAATTGAATTTTCGACCTTTTACAGTTGTTTTTTTGGGAGTTTTTACCTCGGATTTGGATTTTTCCCAACTTTTTACATAGGAATCGACCATTTATTTATAATTTTTACCCATTTGCAACTGCTCCATTATGTAACTTAACGAAATTATATCAATAAAGAAGCGCTCTATTAAACTGTTGGTATAATGGACCAACTTGTTCTAAGCTGACAGTCTAAATAAAGCACTACCTAGGTTAATAGGTCTTTTGGATACCTATATACATATACCTAGGACCTAGGTAAATAACATAGAAAGTAACTAACCCGTTGTAATATTTCAAATCGAACCATTACTTTTTCACATTTTCTAACACAAATGAGCTCTGATCTTGAAATTTGTCGCGCGACCTATGAACTCAAAGCGAGAAAGTTTTGGATAACACTTCAGTCGATAATTTAAGACCCGTTTTAGCGTCACCTATGTTAAGCTACGCCGAGCAAGACCAATAAATGGATGGGTGACTTAAAGGAATAAAGGGAGAACGGGCTCTGGTCTTGATTTTAAATCATTACATGAAAGTAAAATCAAAAATCAAATCAAGGAATAAAGGGAGAACGGGCTCTGGTCTTGATTTTAAATCATTACATGAAAGTAAAATCAAAAATCAAATCAATAATAATAATAATAATGAACTGAATATTGAACAAATTATTTAGGTACATAGGTACTGATTTTCTTTAACCACGATCGAATAAACTACGGGCTAAAAAATTCCCGGAAGGACGGATATTAATTTTTTCCCCCTTGGACGATTCTTCAAGCATGTTCTACTCGTGGTAGCTGCATAATGCAACATATTATCCGGTTTGTCAATGTGTTCGCGCTAAATTAAATTCCTCTTGTGTGAGGGCCTTGTTTGAAATTCAGCGGTAACACTACTCTGTATTTCCGCACTCCGCAGGAATCTGCGATGCATCATGGCCTATTTTAAATGATGATTTTTCAGATTTTTTTTCCAAGTTTCCTTGATTCTTATTTGAAATAGCAGCTATTTGGATTTGTATCAATTGTAGATACAATCAAAGAATTCTGTTGACGGCTCAAAGGGGAACCGTCAGATCCCCAAGGTAAAAGGGACAGGGGCAGGGAGTAAGAAGTGATTGGTTATTGGTACCACCACTCTCAATAATAAGGGGTTGGGAGTGGTAATGGGAATCTTCTTTCTCCCTGCACTGGGCTTTCTAGAATCACTACTTGAGCAGACTTTGTGTGAAACACTACTTGTCGGGACTTTGTATAAAGAACAACTACTAGAGCAGACTTTGTGTGAATCACTACTTGTCGGGAAATTGTATAAATAACAACTGCTTTACGAGACTTTGTGTGAATTTGAGATCTCCGGGAAATAACTACATATAGAGATCGCGGGTGAATAACTTATAACTTCTATTTGTTACTTTATATAAACTACTTCCATTGATATTTTGTGTACCTAATAATATTTTGTCCAAGAGACATCGGGTTTAGACTCTTTAGAGTCCGGGTTAATTAATAAGTACTTACTTATTCGGGATTCAAAGGAAGAACATTTATTTCAAGTTATTAATATTTGTCTCAGTAGTCCGCCACTTGGGCGTAAAACTTGTGTTTTGTAATTATATTAATACAGTCCACTTATTGGGTATTTCTTTTGTAGTGTGTTTGGTGTTAAATAAAAGAACATTCATTATTTCATATCAAAACCAGCGCCTTATTTATTTCTTCATCCACCATCGCCTACAAAAATGGTCCTTCGGGCCGGATAAGGAAAGCCGGAAAACTCGTCATCAAGACGAAGGGAAATTCTAAGGAGATTGTCAGTCAGACGATAACGGGAGACCTACACTTAAAGGTCAATTTCGTCAACGGGACGAAAATAAAGGCAAGGCAGTTTCAAGGAAATTCGTCACTGGGACGATAAGGAAAACTTGTCAATCCAAGGATTTCAAGGATCTCGTCATCGGGACGAGAAATTCAATAAGTTCCAAGTCCAAGGAATTCCGTCATCGGGACGGAGGGAGATTGTCATCGGGACAGTCAAAGGAGCTGCTATACTCCCGGGATATAATTAATATTCAAGGAGGACATGCTGACCAGAGATTTCAATTTGCTAATAAAATTTGGTGAGTCACCCCTCCTCTAAATTCCTTTTTATTATTTCTTCTCATTAATTAAAATATCTACTAGATTCCCAATCGGTTCAGCATGTCTCTATCAATAGAAAGGTTGTTAAGCAAACAAAAGAAATGTTTTAAAACTTTATCACTAATTGAGGGTTTCCTAAAAAATGAGGATTCGGTGCAACACACAATTGGTCGCTTAGAAGGCAGTTTTGAACAACTAGCTAATTTGAAAGGGGAGTTCGAAGATTTACATTTACAAATATTGGAACTCAAGGGTTTAGATGATGAGGATCAACTCAATGTTTCTGATGAGTTTGAATCCAGGGCATTCGATTGTTATAATAACTTAAAACAAAACCTGACAACACTAAAGGCAAATCTTAATAATAGCTTGATTTTAAATCATTACATGAAAGTAAAATCAAATCAAGAATGATAATAAACTGAATATTAAACAAATTAGGTAGGTACATATGTACATAGGTACTGATTTTCTCTAATCACGATCTAATAAACTACGGGCTAAAAAATTCCCGGAGGGACGGACCCAGCTTGTTCTCCCTCAAAACCACAAAGGATTTCACGGGGTTTTGAATAAAGTTACACCAGAAAGTAAATAAATAAATAAAAGACACCTTTGCCTGACCTACATCCTTCCCCCTTGCTGTTTTATTCCTAATTCCAAAGCCTTTTTTCGTGTTTTTCTCCAAGCTATGACGTTTTCCTGTACATAGTTTTTTTTCCAATTTAAGCACGGTACCCACACGTGTAGACTTATCTTCCAACTTTTTTGACTTATTGTTTTCTACGGATCGTACCGTACAATTTTGACACATGAAGTCTGCGCAAAATCGCAATGCGCATGATCTGTAGAAAGATATATCTGCAAACAAATCGTAGAGTATGTGCCGGGATAGAGTTATTCAAAAGGAAGATAAGTTTAAAGACAAATCGTAGAGTGTTTACTAAATATATATATACCTATATATAAAAAATACCTCTGCACCGCTTTGCAACACATTCGTTGCAAAAGGCACATTCGTTTACATCCATGCCTATCCAAAAAAGGAAAATTTAGAAAATTTCCACCCTGGCCGGGATTCGAACCCAGTACCTCCAGGTTGAGAGTCAGTGACCACTCGGCCACAGAGGTGGGCAGCGTGTGTAACTGGCTTTTCCTTTCCTCAACTTTACAAAGAATCTACTTTAAGCCCCACTAAGCCCCACGAAAGCCTCGGATAACACCAAAATCAAATCAATATTGTTCAGCTCACCCATTATTTACAGCTTCCTACGTTCGTACCTTTTTCCCTCGTTTTTTACCATCTTTTGTTGTTACCTCCTCTCTTCAAGTCGGAATTTATGGTTCATTATATTTCAGAACTCTAGGTTCCTGTTTTTCCTCCCGTTTTCCTGTATTTTCCCCCGTTTAAGGGAAAAAGAGGGAATTTTCTTTCTTATTTTTCTTTTTTACAAACGCTCTGTCGCTCTCCTTTTCCCACGCTGTCTCTTTTGAGAGGAGGAATTTATTTTAATACCTATAGGTGCCTTATTTTTTCCCTTTATATTTCAATTTCTTCAGAAATTTCTTATTTTTCTTTTTTACAAACGCTCTGTCGCTCTCCTTTTCCCACGCTGTCTCTTTTGAGAGGAGGAATTTATTTTAATACCTAATAGGTGCCTTATTTTTTCCCTTTATATTTCAATTTCTTCAGAAGGAAAGTTAGTAGGACGGGCTTTTATTTGTCTCTTTTTAGTCTTTTTCCATCGCTGAGTTCCGCTGTTTTCAAGTTATTGCTGAGAATTCTTATAGAGCTTCCCAATGGCAAGATTTCTATGGAAAGTTATAAAAAGCTCTTCTAATATTAGAATTCGTGGAAATGAATAAAAAATTCAAAATTGCTTGACTGTAGTGTAGACTGTAGACTACTGCAGAGCTGCAGACCCTTCAATACTTTGTCTTACATTCTGGACACAGGGATTTCGTTAGAAAAGACCCCTATTTTAATGTAATGCAAATTGCAGATACTACGCTCTCCCCTTAACAGTCTTTCCTGTGAAATCACGTTGAATTTTGAACTTTTCCCGACATTCCTGGTAGTCATAACAGGAACACGAACTGAACTGCAGTAGCTATCATCCTTAAGTAATATCCTCTAGAAAAATTCCTGATAGACAGCCTACCCCGAAACGGAAACTCTAAAGACCGTTCCCACTTGTCGTTCGTAAAAAAATCGTGTCGTGCGTAGTGGGAACACTCTCATTAAATAAAATTACATTGCTTATAAATAGGTACAAGGACATTTTGTGTCGTTCGCAAAAATCGTATGGTATGTAGGTAGTGGGAACACTCGCATTCAAATTACTTTGCCTACAGGACATTCAAAAAAAAAAAAAAAAATTTCAATTACATTGCCTACATTATATTCGAAAAAAAAAAAAAAAGATTTAATGAAACTTACGGCAAGTGGGAAACGGGCTTAAGCCTTAAGGCAATATTATACTCTCCAGATATTTAACAGGAAAAACCGCAGAACAAAATTGCGAAAACAAAGTCGTCCGTTGCATCATCAAACTAACAAGAAGAGTAAGAAGACAATTATTTGAGGGTTTTATCTAGAAAACCAAAACCGTCACCAAAAAAGGAGAGAATAATATTGTGAAAACCAAAAATTGAGAGAATCGTGAAATTAGATTATTGTTTTCAATTCTGCGGTTTTTCCAAGATTTCATCAGCCTACTCTGTGTCTTTCAATGATTAAGATTTAAAACAATTTTCTTGTCCTTTTTGCTAAAATACCTTCGTTAAAGCTTATTTTAACAGAAAGGAATTTTGAAGATATTAGCAGGAGGATAAAATGATTTATGACAGTAATTTGCTTACGATGTGGACATTTTACTTCGCTCTCATTTCTATCCAAAACGGGGTTGGCGGCGCGGCGTTAAGAGCTGTTTCGCTGTGCTCTTCATGAGGAACCTACTCTCAGACGATCTGACAGACCCAGGTCTGAAGCTTTTTGTACCACATACATTCCGGCTGTCTATGAGATCTAGGTCCGTCAGACGATCTGAGCTTGAGTGGCTGGCCTCAGCCTCGTTGGATCGTCAAGAACCTGCTTGAAAACAGAAAAAAAAAGCAAAGCTCGGAAGTAAAAAGCCTCACATGACGATGACGTTAGTTTAACTCCTCGGGTGTCCTTCGAAATCTCTATTCCACTTATCTTTCAGTAATATTGGATCTACGACATTTCTAGTAAGAGAGTTTTTGCAACCAAAATTAGGTCCCGTTAATTGAACTCTTTAACGTTATTCGACAATGTATCGTTTCTGTGCAAAAACGAGTTTTCCTCAAATAACTTCAAGGTGTTCAGTCAAGGGGTGCTAATTTTGTTTGCAAAAACTCTCTACTAAGCGGCGTTGAGCGTGGTTCATAGCTAGACTGGCGGACCCTGTATAATGTTTCAACTTAATGATAGCAAAATAATAGTTTAATGACCATGTTTTCAACGCTTTGCAGAGGGAAACATGAAAACAACATGCACACTCATGTACTCCTTATTGCTACTATGTTATTACACCCCGCACCCGGTAAAATTAACCCCCCCTTTCCCGGGGGGTAGTGTTCACCCCGTACCCTGTATATTAACTCCCCCCCCCCTCCCGGGATTAGTTGCAACTTACAGTCGTATTTTCTTTTCTTGTTTCCTCTTCTGAAGCTCATTTCTCCTCTTTTGGTGTGATAGCGCCTGTACTAAGCCATAGGAAATCCAAGATGGGACGCCATCGGAATCAGTTCCTTTTCCGAAAGGAAAATATAACCTTAAAATACGAAAAGTTCTTTCAGTTTCCTCTCTACCAATCTACTTTCTGCTCTCCCAAAATTTCTCTCTCCCAAAATTTACTTAATTCTCTTCTTTTCCTGGTAAACAGGAGGGCGTGGGTTCAATCCCAGCTGAGGTATGGAATTTTATCCTCAATATAATTTGAGAATTTGACCACAATAATAGTAGTAGCCTACTGCTGGAGTAAAGGGACTTTTCAGTCCTATGCGAGCAGTATAAATAAGCACTATTATTATTATTATTATTACCCCCCTTTCCCGGGGTAGATTTCACCCCGTACGCTTAACTAGGCAGCCGCTCTACCCTCCAATTTAACTAGGCTGGCTCAGTTCCCCTTCTTTCTCTGCCAGCTTCAATCAATATATTTGTAGCAGTTTTCATGGCGAACCTAAATTACCTACTTACCTTCGCAGACTTACACAAAACTCAATCCAATATTTGTATCCAAGGCCACTGCTAAGCGCTCCCAATAGTCCCAATTTTTTTCTGGGACATTTCATTTCCAATGTTATTTGAGGTGAAAAGATGGATTTACTGGGAGGTATAAATCAACTTATTTTTTAAGAAGGAGGAAGTGTAACGAGGAGCGTAATCCTATTTTGGAAATGAGATGTAGGTAGGTATATGATATTAAATAAAATAGGTAGGTACATAAATACTGATTTTCTTTAACCAAGATCGAAAAATTCCCGGAGGGACGGGCCCCGCTTGTTAGCTATTTACATAGGTATCGAAGTTGTTTATACTATCAGTTGTTTATACTATCAAAATTATGTTTGGAAACATAAATAATGACATAATGTCCACTACATTGTCATATTCTATTGTTATGTATTGTGTTTGGGAACTGACATATGTAATTATGACATGTCCTACTAAAGGCTCAATGAGTTGAAAATGATGAAATGGATAGGTATAGTATCCCATTGAATACTGAATTATGCTATTGCATATTTAATAATAATAATAATAAACTCTTTATTGTTGAAAATTCATACAATAGGTACATAAAGTACAAATTTAACAAAAGGCGAAAACTCGTTTCTACACAAACGCAGAAACGAGTTTGGGTCTCGTAGGTCTCACGTTCAGATTCCGCCCGGGGAGGGTTTTATCCTGAACAGATATGTAAGGTTTGTTCTCGGAACGGCTGGCTTTCTCCTGTCTTCCTAATAATAAACTCTTTATTGTTGAAAATTCATACAATAGGTACATAAAGTACAAATTTAACAAAAGGCGAAAACTCGTTTCTACACAAGCGCAGAAACGAGTTTGGGTCTCGTAGGTCTCATGTTCAGATTCCGCCCGGGGAGGGTTTTATCCTGAACAGATATGTAAGGTTTGTTCTTGGAACGGCTGGCTTTCTCCTATCCTGTCTTCTTTCTCTCTTTGATTTCGGAACGATAAAACCTAGGCAGCTACAGTTTCCTCTATCAAGACAGGAAAGGAGTCTTCTTTCGCTCACTATAAGACCTCAATAGTTCTCTCTATCAAAACTAAAAAAAAGGCTGAGTACCTATGCCATTCAAAATAGTATTAGATTGTCACGGTGTCTTTCCAGTTTAAATGTCACGGTGTCTTCCCTCCAAAAAAAAATAAATAAATAAATAAATAAAATAAAATACTCCTTTTTAGTCCGTCCTCCCTTTACTATTACAATAGTAATAAAAAGGTATAAGGGACGGACTATTGTATTCGCTTCGGTGTCTGTCACTCGCTCGCTCGGTCGGTCTGTCGGTCTGTCTGTCTATATATCAAATTAAAGGTCTTTTTACCAGGAACACGAAAATGGTGGTGCAAATTTTGTCCAGAAAACCATAAAGCCAAAAAACCAAAAAAACTGTTTTTTGGGGGATTTTTTTCACATTTTCTCACACAAATGAGCTCTGATCTCGAAATTTGTCGCGACGACCTATGAACTCAAAGCGAGAAAGTTTTAGATAACACTTCAGCCGATCATTTAAGACCGGTTTTAGCGTTACCTATGTTAAGCTACGCCGAGAAAGGCCAATAAATGGATGGGTGACATTATATTGGGAATAAAGGGAGAACGGGCTCCAGTCTTGATTTTAAATCATTACATGAAAGTAAAATAAAAAAATCAAATCAAGAATAATAATAAACTGAATATTAAACAAATTAGGTAGGTACAAAGGTATTCTTTAACCATGATCGAATAAACTACGGGCTAAAAAATTCCCGGAGGGACGGACCCAGCTTGTTAA
>NW_007377473.1:172500-191055 GCF_000475195.1 Diaphorina citri | reverse complement strand
GGGAGTTTACCATTTGAGACTCAGGTAGTCGATTTCATTTTCGGGGGAATTTACATCCGGAAATGAGGACCCTTGAAACAAGCAGAGTCCGTCCCTTATAATATCTCTAGTAGCGCGGTCAAACTTTCTTGACTTGGCGGGGCGGAGCGCTACCGCGCTCCTTAATAAATAAATAATGTCAACTATTTATTTTGCTCTTTCCCTATTGGCTTTAGTAAGAGAGAGAGAGAGAGAGAGAGAGAGAGAAAAGTATTTACCTACATATACTTGTAATATAACAGTAATAACTATATTAGGGTCATTGTAAAGTAGGCA
The DNA here is from genome assembly GCF_000475195.1 of Diaphorina citri. Taxonomy (NCBI): domain Eukaryota; kingdom Metazoa; phylum Arthropoda; class Insecta; order Hemiptera; family Psyllidae; genus Diaphorina; species Diaphorina citri. The sequence continues at coordinate 190,740 of NW_007377473.1, read as the reverse complement.
CTATTACGAGTATACCTATTTATTAGGTCTAATGACAACCTTTATAACTTGTAAAAGTGCTTCTCAAAATACCATAAAAACAGACTGAAATTTCACTGTCTTATGGCACTAAACCTATATTTGTTAGTTTTCATTGGGGTAATGTCTTTAAAATTTTGAAAAAAGCTGCTCTATACCTAATGACTTTACAGATTTGTATTTTCTTTCTAGTTTTTCCCCCTCCTCCTTCTTCCTTTTTTTTTTACCTATTCGAAATGTCCTACTTGAGGTATTAATGTTTCAAAAAACCCTCAATTTTAGTCCTCAAAAAATAATAACAGGTATGTACATACCTTAGTAAGCTGAAGAAAAAATGGTCTCTCAGCCAGACTAAGTAAAAGAAGTAATAATAATAATAATATAGACAGACGACACCGAAGCGAATACAATAGTCCGTCCCCTATACCTTTTATTATTAGTAATAATAAAGGAAGGACGGACTAAAAATCGGGGGAATTTACATACAGCCCTCCATTCAAACGATAAGAATTTGTATGAACGCCGTTCAATTATTTTGTGTATGCAATGTGCAACATACTTTGCATAATAAAATTAGTGGAGATGTCAGATCTCCTCTTCCAGTGAAATTTGTGTTACGAGTAGCTTGGAGGGTGGTACGTTTGCCTTGTAAAAGCTAAGTCACGGGTTCGATTCCCGCCTCTGGGCAAACTTTATTCTAGACGGATTAGGCTCGTTCTCGGAACGAGAGCTTTCTCCTATCCTGTCCTCCTTCTGTTTCAGGTCGATAAGAGCTCCTTTATTACAGTTTCCTCTATCAATCCTATTCAAAATCATAGCCTGTGTATTCTGGCTGATCAAGCTTTGGATTATCAATAAAATTATCTGGTAAAATATAGATAAGTGTGTTATTACCTAGGTACGAAGTGATAAGATTCCGGGAAACGATGTAGGTAGGTGGGTAGTTAGGAAGATATTTTATTTTCAAACTAATTATTTAGCCCCTCTTTCTCTCCATCTCTCTTTTTCCCCCTCACCCATTTTCTTCCGTCTCTCTCGTCTTTTCTCTTCCCTCTTCTTCTTCCTCTCTCATTTTTTTCTATTTTAGCTCTTTCTTTCGCTTTCGCCATTTTATTTTAAGCTCCTTTTAGCTTTTAACTACCTCTACATCATTCCATTTCTGGCTTGGAGAGAGAGAGAGAGAGAGAGAGAGAGAGAGAGAGAGAGGCTGAGTAATGGTCGGGCAATAAAAACTGTTTGGCCCTCATTTTCTTTCTCTCTCTCTCTCTCTCTCTCTCTCTCTCTCTCTCTCTCTCTCTCTCTCTCTCTCTCTCTCTCTCTCTCTCCCTATAACTCTCTTTCTTCTTTCTACCCATCTCTTTTTTTCTCTCTCTCCTTCAATTTCCCTCACACTTTCTCTCGCTTTCGAGATATTACTGTTATTTATTTTTCCCATCCTTTATTTCCTCTCCTTCAATTTCCCTCACACTTTCTCTCGCTTTCGAGATATTACTGTTATTTATTTTTCCCATCCTTTATTTCCTCTCTCTCTCTCTTTCTCTCTCGCCCTCTCTCTTGTTCTCTTTCGTGTTTTTCTCCTTTTCTAACCCCCCCTCTCCTGCAGACAAAAGATATTAGTGTTCTTTCTTATTTCCATCCTTATTTATTCGCTCTCTCTCCCTCTCCTTTTCTCTCATCCTCTGTTTCTCTCCTTTTCTCATTTATTTCGCTCTCTCTCCCTCCCTTTCCTTTTCTATGGAAAGTTATAAAAAGCTCTTCTAATATTAGAATTCGTGGAAATGAATAAAAAATTCAAAATTGCTTGACTGTAGTGTAGACTACTGCAGAGCTGCAGACCCTTCAATACTTTGTCTTACATTCTGGACACAGGGATTTCGTCAGAAAAGACCCCCTATTTCAATGTAATGCAAATTGCAGATACTACGCTCTCCCCTTAACAGTCTTTCCTGTGAAATCACGTTGAATTTTGAACTTCTCCCGACATTCCTGGTAGTCATAACAGGAACATGAACTGAACTTCAGTAGCTATCATCCTTAAGTAATATCCTCTAGAAAAATTCCTGATAGACAGCCTACCCCGAAACGGAAACTCTGGAACATGAACTGAACTTCAGTAGCTATCATCCTTAAGTAATATCCTCTAGAAAAATTCCTGATAGACAGCCTACCCCGAAACGGAAAAGACCGTTCCCACTTGTCGTTCGTAAAAAAAATCGTGTCGTGTGTATAGTGTGAACACTCTCATTTAAATTACATTGCCTGTACATGGACATTTTGTGTCGTTCGGAAAAAAAAAATCGTGTCGTGTATATAGTGTGAACACTTACATTTCAATTACATTGCCTACATTATATTCGAATTCGGAAAAAAAAAATCGTGTCGTGTATATAGTGTGAACACTTACATTTCAATTACATTGCCTACATTATATTCGCGCCTCGGTATCTGTCTGTCTGTCTGTCCCCATAGAAGGACTTATCCAAACCTGGTCGACCTATATATCAAATTAAAGATCTTTTTACGAGGAACACGAAAGTGGTGGTGCAAATTTTGTCCAGAGAACCAAAAAGCCAAAAAGATATATTCGAAAAAAAAAAAAAAAGATTTAATGAAACTTACGGCAAGTGGGAACGGGCCTTAAGCCTTAAGGCAATATTATACTCTCCAGATATTTAACAGGAAAAACCGCAGAACAAAATTGCGAAAACAAAGTCGTCCGTTGCATCATCAAACTAACAAGAAGAGTAAGAAGACAATTATTTGAGGGTTTTATCTAGAAAACCAAAACCGTCACCAAAAAAGGAGAGAATAATATTGTGAAAACCAAAAATTGAGAGAATCGTGAAATTAGATTATTGTTTTCAATTCTGCGGTTTTTCCAAGATTTCATCAGCCTACTCTGTGTCTTTCAATGATTAAGATTTAAAACAATTTTCTTGTCCTTTTTGCTAAAATACCTTCGTTAAAGCTTATTTTAACAGAAAGGAATTTTGAAGATATTAGCAGGAGGATAAAATGATTTATGACAGTAATTTGCTTACGATGTGGACATTTTACTTCGCTCTCATTTCTATCCAAAACGGGGTTGGCGGCGCGGCGTTAAGAGCTGTTTCGCTGTGCTCTTCATGAGGAACCTACTCTCAGACGATCTGACAGACCCAGGTCTGAAGCTTTTTGTACCACATACATTCCGGCTGTCTATGAGATCTAGGTCCGAAGGACGGACCCAGCTTGTTCCTTTTGATTCCTTTCTTTCCCTTCCCTTCCTCTTTGGAAAGTTTGTCCCCCATGTCTGTTTTCGCTGTCCTCATGCTTATCTTTGTTGTCATTTTGCTTTAACAAAAACTTTGTGTAAAAGCTTCATGCATTGTCCTGTTTCAATATTTTTATTGTTTTGTGTTTGTTTGGTTCGCTTTGACGGCTATATAGTCTTTTGTTTAAAATCCTTCAAGGTTTTGAAATCTTTTGTATGAAATTTTGTCATTTAACAAAAACTTTGTGTAAAAGCTTCATGCATTGTCCTGTTTCAATATTTTTATTGTTTTGTGTTTGTTTGGTTCGCTTTGACGGCTAGTCTTTTGTTTAAAATCCTTCAAGGTTTTGAAATCTTTTGTATGAAATTTTGTCATTAGACGTATTCATAAACAAATACTACTTGTTATACTTACATATGTCACCTATGTTTTTAGTTTTTAGTCCGTCCTTCCTTTATTGTTACAATAGTAATAATAAAAGGTATATGAACTCAAAGCGAGAAAGTTTTGGATAACACTTCAGTCGTTAATTTAAGACCGGTTTTAGCGTTACCTATGTTAAGCTACGCCGAAGAAGGCCAATAAATTTTGTAGCAGTTTTCATGGCGAACCTAAATTACCTACTTACCTTCGCAGACTTACACAAAACTCAATCCAATATTTGTATCCAAGGCCTTCCTGCTAAGCGCTCCTTTTGAGCGGTAATTTTGGCATCTCCACCAAAATGTAGGTGGTACATATAACTATCTACTTCACCTATTTCTCGAAAGGTAATACGTGTAATAATGGTACTAATTTAATGAGAATTTAAACATAGGTACCTAATATGAGTATGTTCAACCTACCTCGGTGGTGTAGTGGTCAAGACGCTCGCTTGTTAAACAGGAGGGCGTGGGTTCAATCCCAGCCGAGGTATGGAATTTTATCCTCATATAATTTGAGAATTTGACCACAATAATAGTAGTAGCCTACTGCTGGAGTAAAGGGACTTTTCAGTCCTATGCGAGCAGTATAAATAAGCACTATTATTATTATTATTATTACCCCCCTTTCCCGGGGTAGATTTCACCCCGTACGCTTAACTAGGCAGCCGCTCTACCCTCCAATTTAACTAGGCTGGCTCAGTTCCCCTTCTTTCTCTGCCAGCTTCAATCAATATATTTGTAGCAGTTTTCATGGCGAACCTAAATTACCTACTTACCTTCGCAGACTTACACAAAACTCAATCCAATATTTGTATCCAAGGCCACTGCTAAGCGCTCCCAATAGTCCCAATTTTTTTCTGGGACATTTCATTTCCAATGTTATTTGAGGTGAAAAGATGGATTTACTGGGAGGTATAAATCAACTTATTTTTTAAGAAGGAGGAAGTGTAACGAGGAGCGTAATCCTATTTTGGAAATGAGATGTAGGTATATGGGAGGAAGAAAAATCAGCTTAACTTGTGAGATATAGCGATGAGATTTCGATATTTTTTTCGTTATTTTTATTTCCGATACAGGATAATAGACGGGAATCGTAATAACAGGAGGAGCAGTTGGGAAAAACTTTGAACTTTTGCCAGAAGTCAAGAGTTGTATCTACATCTGGAGATGAGCTATGGGAGGAAGAAAAATCAGCTTAACTTGTGAGATATAGCGATGAGATTTCGATATTTTTTTCGTTATTTTTATTTCCGATACAGGATATCAGAAAGGACGGGAATCGTAATAACAGGAGGAGCAGTTGGGAAAAACTTTGAACTTTTGCCAGAAGTCAAGAGTTGTATCTACATCTGGAGATGAGCTATATATAGATAATTTACATTATCATATATATGTATATCTCCCTGCTGGATATAATATTGAAATCCTTCAAAACTTTGCAATGGGAACGTAGGAAAGAAAAGGGAGTTAGAGAAGAGCTCTTGATAAAATTTGGATGATGGATCGAGAGAGCTTTATCCACTAATGTTTGATCAGTCTGGAGCTGGAGATTTTCTTTAGAGCGGAAGTTGGGTTTTCACAGTTGAGTGAATTGTATTTTGAGAAAATTGTATTTTGTGAAGAATAACTTTAGTTATCTAACGTGCTATCGCCGCTGGCTAATTTTATTCATAATTCAGAATTTTGAAATCAAAATCATTCAGAACATTCAAGTAATAGAACAGTTGCGCTTACTTGGGTGATGTGTCAAAGTCAAAGAGCAGGAAAAATAAAGAACAACGGAATTTTTCTTTTTATTCTTCTACGACTTCTAGATCCCGAGATAAATCGATTATAAAAATACCGGTAAATCATGAACTCTGACGTCATGACATAGGTACGCTCGCGTAGGTACACGATGACGTCACATCAAATGTTCCGAGCAAAGCTCCCTCGCAGGCAGCACATCACAATGTGTTTGTGCTCATACATTTCTGCCCATTTCTTTCTGCTACTCCACCAGCGTGCTTGTATACTGGCGCTACCTAGCGAGGCAACTGCCTGAAGTCTGACGTCACACATCTTTGAACTCTTTCATTTGAACGGAAAATGAAAATTGAATTTACGACCTTTTTCAGTCATTTTTTCGGAGTTTTAACCTCGGATTTGGATTTTTCACAATTTTTTACATAGGAATCGACCATTTGTTAATAATTTTTATACCCATTTGCAACTGCTCCATTCGGGCGAATGTAAATTCCCCCGATTTGATGTAAATTCCCCCGATTTCAAATAGATTACTCTAAGTTTGATTTCTGTCTTTTGGAAGTTTTGGCAAAGGTTTTCTCCTTGCATTGTATAAATAAAATCCGCCCCGGGCGGGAATCGAACCCGCGGCCTAGCGCTTACAAGGCAGACGCACTACCAACTAAGCTAACTAGGCCGGCTAATAATAATAAAAACAATACTGTTGAAAACAAAATTGAAAATTTCGAAACTTCTGACAGCCACCTGTCAAAACATTTTCAATTTTCAATACAAATAAGGTAAGTAATCCCTACAAGAAGTTTACTTTTACCTCTCCCTCTCCCTCCATCTCTCTTTCACTCAATCTCTCTCTAAACAAATATATATATATATATAAATCAGACATTCAGATGTTCCAAATCACTCATAAAAAAACAACTTTTAATTAAAATGGAGGGTGAAAATAAATATACAGGTAAATAAACAAACATAAATACTAAAAAAAACTCCATATTCTCTTTCTTTCTCTCCCTCCCTTTCCTTCCTCTTCTTCTCTTTGTTTTTATTTCCTTTCTTTCTGCCTCTTCTTCTCGCTTTCCTAAATGACCTTTCCATTATTTGATATACAGTCCACCCTGTCGATTTTACGTTCATGTAATGATTTAAAATAAAGACAAGAGCCCGTTCTCCCTCTATTCCCAATATAAGGTTTAAGTCACCCATCCATTTATTGGCCTTGCTCGGCGTAGCTTAACATAGGTAACGCTAAACCCGGTCTTAAATTAAAGACTGAAGTTATCTAAAACTTTCTCACTTTGAGTTCATAGGTCGTCGCAACAAATTTCAAGATCAGAGCTCGTTTGTGTGAGAAAATGTGAAAAAAATCCCCAAAAACAAGTTTTTTTGGTTTTTTGGCATTATGGTTTTCTGGACAAAATTTGCACCACCATTTTGGTAAAAAGACCTCTAATTTGATATATCGGTCGACCAGGTTTGGATAAGTCCTTCTATGGGGACAGACAGAGTGACAGAGAGATAGACGACACCGAAGCGAATACAATAGCCCGTTCCTTATACCTTTTTATTACTATCGTAATAATAAAGGAAGGACGGGCTAATGAAGGGACCATGATTTTCCCCCACTTATATACAGGTATCCCATTCAGATGGGTCCCACTTAGACAGGTACGACTGTATTCTCTGTAAGTTTAGTGGTAAGTAGTGGAGGAGAGGGAAAATCCCTTAGAGAAGAAAGGAGCCGGTGCTTCCCTAGCTTTTATAGAGATTAAAAGGTACTGGCACTTCCCTAGCTTTCCTGGAGGATACGCCACTGTAAACTTGCCTACATTATCCTACATACCAGATCTTGTACCTACATACTAGACCTTGTTAAAACTGCTGAGGTTAAGGGACTTTCCAGTCCTATTCGGGCAGGATAAACTAGGTATATTCCAACATACCCGTTATGTCGTAATACGCATACCTCCTACATCACCACAAATTTCAATTACACTCCCCGTTAAAAGGGTCAAAAAGAAAATTCCTTCCTCGCTATTTTCTGCATGAGTTTATTTTCTGGGAGAAGATAAAATGCTTTGGGTGTCTACGTTCAGGAGTAGGGGGATGCCACCGAAATGCGGACACCATGAAATTCAAAATTCCGACTGTGTGTAAACTATCTTCCCGAAATCAAAGGGAGAAAGAAGACAGGATAGGAGAAAGCCAGTCCTTCCGAGAACTAACATTATCCGTTCATGATAAAATCCGCCCGAGCCGGGAATCGAACCCGCCGCCTAACGCTTACAAGGCAGTCGCGCTACCGACCAAGCTAATTCAGCTGGTGCAAGGCGTTTCACAATATTTCGCAATTTTCATGGTGTTAATGGTGGGAAATACGACCGACTATATCTGATACCTACTGGGGACTCGGACCAAAAATGTTCTCGGACCTCGGACCTTGAAAAGGCGCGCGTCCGTCCTTCAGATCAGCTACCCTCCGGGCCGAGAGTACATAATAGTGTATGTTTTATGTTAACAAGACTGCTGCATGCTACAGAATTTTCTGTAAAACATCCTATCCCATCCCTACTCCATCCTCACTCCTTCTCATCCTTACCGCTTGTACCTACAACGAATTACGAGCTGAAACCCATACTCGAAAGGGGATGAAAGGAGGGGAAAGAAGATGAAAGCAATGAGACGAACGAAAGGAGAGACGAAAGAGAAGACGGAAAAGAAAGGGAAAGAAGATGAAAGGAATGGGACGAACGAAAGGAGAGAAGAGGGAAAGAAAGGGGAAAGACGAAAGAGGAAAAAAAAAAAAACTAGAAGCTTAAAAGCAATTTTTTCCAAAGGAAGTAAAGAAAAAAAGACAATAGGTAGGGATTTTAATTTGATGCTAGAAAAATGTAACCAACTTTACCTACCATAATATACCTATCCAGCCAAAAAGTTACCTACAATAGGTATAACATGTAGACAAAATGTTGAAACTAGATATACCCAGGTAATATCTACATCCGGAGAATGGAGCAGTTGCAAATGGGTAAAAATTATAAATAAATGCTCGATTCCTATGTAAAAAGTTGGGAAAAATCCAAATCTGAGGTCAAAACTCCGAAAAAAAATTACTGTAAAAGGTCGAAAATTCAATTTTTATTTTCCGTTCTAATGAAAGAGTTCAAAGATGTGTGATGTCAGACTTTAAGCAGTTGTTTTTTTCGTCCAATAGGTAGCGCCAGTATGCAAGCATGCTTGCGGAGGCGCAGAAACGTATGCGCATAAACACATTAATGTGTTGCCTGCGAGGGGGCTTACCAAAAATTTCCTATCTTAAAATACTCCCCGTGTAATGAGGGATCATTAAAAAGTGTCCAAAAATTGAACTTTTTTTTTTATTAAATTTTTCTAAGTCCAAAATTGACCGCCTACGGCGGTCAATTTTCGACCAAAAATTTCCTATTTTAAAATACTCCCAGTGTGATAAGGAATCATATAAAGTATGAAAAAAATTGATTTTTTTACTTTCTATTTTTTTTTTTTTTGAATTTCATTTCTCTACTACAAACCGTTCTTGAGATATTTTGTTCACAACCTTTTCTACATTTTCCACGAAATGAGGGTTAAGCAACAATTACTTTGGTTAATATCAGGATGGGTGACTATCCGATTTTTGCCAAATTGTTACAGTCGCGTCCTTGGACCATACCGGGATAGCATACCAAATTTCATCGCTCTAGGACAAACCGTTCTTGAGATATTTTGTATACCACCTTTTCCCATTTAAACCTGTAGTACACACGTACGTACATACATACATACGTACAGACCATGGGCTAAAAATCACTTTTTTGACATCAGAGTCAAAACACGGATATTTCCAACCATTTCCCGATTTTTGAAAATTTGGACCGATTGCAATACTTTCATTACTAGTATAGCTCCGCTATACTGTAGTAATAGAAAGTAAAAATGTAAACAAACAGTATCAATTGCAAGAAGCAAAAGAAAAATTCCGTTGGTCCTCATTTTTCCTGCTCTATGACTTTGAAACATCACCCAAGTAAGCGCAACTGTTCTATTTTCTTTTATACCACTTATACCAACCTACCTACAAAAGTTTACACGAGGAAATTTTGCATTATTATGCGTTGATGCATTACGGATTGAAAAATGATAATGTTATGCCCACCACTCAAACTCAGACCGGCTGACCGTGGTCTCACAGACCTGTATCCATCAGACCGTCTGACCGTGGTCTCACAGACCTGTATCCATCAGACCGTCTGACCGTGGTCTCACAGACCTGTATCCATCAGACCGTCTGACCGTGGTCTCACAGACCTAACAAGGAGGAGAATTGCAAAGAAATATGATAAAATAGGGAGAAAAAAGACCAGAGAAGGAGAAGACAGAGGAGGAAGAGGAGGAGGAGGAGAAAGAGGAGGGAAATGGATAAAGTACCAAATGAAGCATTGAAAATTAGAGGAGCAAAAGCTTCTTTTATTTCACGGGGTTTTCGTTTCTCGTTTTCTCATTACGGGGAAATTGTGGCGGGGATCTAATGTCGGGAATTGCTATTTCCATCGAAAGCAATCAGTTATATGAGGCAACATCTCCCCCAAACATGTTTGATCTCGGGCTCTGCCTTCTGGATGGATGATTTTTTTCCTGAGCTCAAATACTTAGAACTCAAATTGGAAAATGGCTTTTCGTAATGAACTTTATGCTATAATCTATGGTAGAATGAAAAGACTCTATGGTATAGAATGTGAAAATCTGAAAATATTATTACGGGAGTTGAAAATTTTCTGTATCCGAAAATGCCAGCTAATTGGTAACTATTTCATGCATGTGTTTTTTGAAAACGTGAAAACCTCTGTAGCTACTGGAATAGATAATGCTGCACATACTGGGTTCATTTATAGGGGCAAATGTTTTCATGGAACTACTTCTTTTATTAAAGTACATAGTTATTACTACCTATGCACTCTTAAAATTATTGATAAATAATATAATTATTATGCTCTTTTTGAACTTATTGGACAGTGTGGCTCTTCCAATTTCCATCACTGTTCACCCTCCATTCGGCGAAAAGCTAACTGCGGTCCTCACACTCAAACTGATTGCGGCTAGGGAAAAGCCAACAGCACGCGATTACTCACAATGTCACCCATCCGGATACTAACGTTGCTAACTTTAGTGAACCATTGGGCGAGTTTGAATACTCGCAAAGTCGAATCGGTTAGGGTTCGCGGTGGTCACGGTGATGACATCATTCATTAAAACGATTAACCTCGCAATAAGTATTAAAACTGTTGCGGTTGATCATATGTTAGGGGTATAGAAAAAAATCTGACAAAAATGAAAAAAAAGTAAAAAGACAAGTTTTTGAAAGACTTCCTTCCATTCGAATTTCTGAGACCGTCTGACCGTGGTCTCACAGACCTGTATCCATCAGACCGTCTGACCGTGGTCTCACAGACCTGTATCCATCAGACCGTCTGACAGACGGTGTGAGCATGATTGGTGGGCATTAGTGGCTGGATTGCATAGCTATTGTCAAGGGTCTAGGCATTGCCTTGCCCTTGGGATCAATTTGAAGAAGAAAGTTTGAAACTTCCCGTAAGTAGGTCAGTATTACGTATGTACATAAGTACTATGTATTATGTAAGTAAGTAAGTAAGTAAGTATGTATTACATTAGGTAGGTCTTTACATTCATCTCCGTACGTTCATAAATCTTACTTATTATCCGCAAGTTAACAAACAGTACGTAAAGATTGTATACCGTACATTTCAAGTACAATATTCTACCTCGTACCATCATTGCCGAGTACCATTTTCTCATCTTTCTTTTTTTCTCCTTTGCAATTTTTCAGCAACTTGTTTCACAAATTTCTCCTTGAAAATTCTCTAACGAAGTAACGTTTTTATGTGTTCCCTGTCTTGTCGATGCTTGCCCTTTTTTGTGCTTCAGTCAGCTCTGCTAAAGAAATAGCAAAGATTGAGTGCGAAGGGCATCCACTCGTATAATTTGTAGCCAAGACCGAATGTCAGCCCAAAGCAATCACCTTAGTTAGGGCTGATTGAGAGGCTGACGAAAAATGCCGAACCTGTCTGAACACGGGAAAAGGCGAAGAAAAAGAAAAAGTCAGCTCTGAGAACATTATATGTTGCAGTTTTGACGTGAGATTGTCCGCTGTCTGCGGTGTGAAAGCACCTTAATGTCGGCCACTCATTGTCAGACCGTCTGGCAGAGATGTGTGGCGAGAAATCCTTCAGACCCAGATTTCTCAGACGGTTTGATAGACTTGGGTATCTAGCTATGATCAGACACTTCTGACTATCTAGGTATCTAGGCCTGTCAGACCGTAGACCTAGGCCTGTCAGACCGTAGACCTAGGCCTGTCAGACCGTCTGATCGTGAGTTGCTGGCATTAGAGTTAAAGATTCGATCAGATTGGAACTGTTCGTGTGGACGTGAAACTTTGTAATTTCAGACTGTCTGTGTGGTCGGGTTTAGAACTTTAGACTGTTTGTGATCAACAATGAAGTTGAGGTAGACTTTAGAAAGACCCGGCAATCTATGTATCTACCATCCCACATGAAAACGAGAGAAAAAGAGGAGTTTTAAAAGAAGATGAAAAAAAAATCATAGGTACATAAAAATATATTCTAGAAAAAAAAAGGAGAAGTAAAAATATACAAAATTTCATTTATTTCATTATTGCTTTTCTCTTTTCTCTCTTCTCTTCCTTTTTGCGTACCTTATTTTACATATTTCCCAAATCAAATGAAAATGATAGAAATAAAGAGAAAAGAGAAGGAAGGAGAAGGAAGATGTACGTGTGAGGTGGAGTAGACCAGTGGCGTATCTTACATGGAAGTTGGGGAAGTACCGCTTTCCTTTGTTTCTACGGATTTTCCTCAACCCCCTTCTTACCGCCTGCCACTTACCGTAAGTCCTAAACAGTAAGTGATGGAGTAAGTGTCCAGTATTCAATCTGGATTCTAAAGGTGTGTCCACACACAGTCGGCCGGCCGTCCATCGATGTTGACTGAACTGTCTACAGTGCCTCGATAACATAGATTCACCTCGTCAATCAACGGCCTATGTTTGGACACACAATAAAAATACTCTGGTGGTTCTAATGCCAGCCACTCACCTTCAGACTGTGGTCTCACAGACCTGGGTTTGTCAGATAGTCGGTACGTGTGTGGGTGTGGCGGAAAATTCCAGAGACCTACGTCTGTCAGACAGTCTGAGAGACCTAGGTCTGATGTTAGACAATCTGAGTGGCAGGCATAACACGATCAGAAGATCGGCATACTGTATTCAGGTACAGTGTACCTGAACTGGTTCATAGTTTTTATTTTTGAAAATCCCACGCCACTCCACTAGATTAGAGAAAGGAGAGGGACAAGGAGGAAAATCCGCCCCGGGCGGGAATCGAACCCGCGGCCTAGCGCTTACAAGGCAGACGCACTACCAACTAAGCTAACTAGGCTGGCTTCCATTAATCTTACCAAAGAGTAAAGAATGTCGTCTGCAATGATTTTCAGATTATGAAAAACCACTTATGACTGAGTTATGTTGGGTAAAAAAAAAGAGCTCGATATTACTTCAACACATTCTTTTACTTGATATATCAATAACCAATATCCAATGTATCTAAATTTCCGCCTCGAACGGGATTTGAACCCAGCATTTCCGGACTGAACGTCAGTGCTCTTGACCACTCGGATACAGAAGCGGGCGTTATCACCAAAATTTGTTGCATTTCAAATGTCATCTCCACATGAGGCAATCTGAAACTTTCCGTAATCCTTTATTCAACAGTTCTATTTGTTAAACCGCTATTAAGCCTTCGAACCGTTAAGCCGTTAACTCGTCCTAATATCTCGTTACATGCAAATGTTCAACAGGAAAACTTCCTGCAAAAGAGATAAAGTCCGTTTTCGTTTACACGGAGATAAAATTTGCATAATAGGTACAGGTGTTATTCAGAGGCAATCCTCTTATTGCCAGTGGCGGGGTGGAAATGTAATACTTGTTGAACTGTGGCAAGTCGGTTTCTCCTGAAAAGTCGACCTTTGACACTTGCTTTTGGCGAATTAGGCCAGCCACTCAGTATATCAGGTAGACCTGACAATTACACCTGATCAGGTCAGCCTGTCAGGTATACCTACCTGATAGTGTGTGTGCTCAGCAGGTATCAGAAGTAGACCTGACAGGCGGACCTGCTCGGGTGTAGGTACCTGTCAGGTCTACTTGATAGTGAGTGGCTGGCCTTAGTTGTGATATGATAATACATAATTATTGGTAATATCGAAACATTTTGGTAATTGGTACTCGTAACTATGTAGGTACCTTGCAAACGGTCGTAAGTTCGTATAAGCCTAACCTGATGGCATTTAGGGCTGTTTGCCCTTACACCCAAGTCTCAGAGTGGACTTTTTGTGAACGAAAATTTACAAACGGTCTGTGTGCGACCTTCTGGATGAGCTCCACGAGTCTGTGTCATAGCATGACCATCCCGTAGTATGTCCATGACCAGATGTCCCTCATCTTTGATTACACTACCTAGGCTACGCCACTATTTATCAGTTAATGGTTACGACTGACACGAGGATCCCTACGTATATAAATTATCAGTAAACACCTACCTACCTATTTGCATACGAACATCAAGGATACCCAAGTACCTAAGTACAGCTTTTGGGAAGTGTGCAGAAGGCAAGTACTTAATGGGAAGTATAGGTATGTAGGTATTTTGAGTTATTTATGCCTATGCCCTTTTTCAATCAGCTTCTCAATGGTCCTCACGAGGCTGAGTGCACCCTGAAATAGTCATCAGTACCTACTTGAATTCCCAGGCCATCAGCCATATTTTTACTAATATCAAAATAAGCAGGTTATTTTTATTTATTTTTTCTTCCTGGTTTTTTGTCTTTCTCTCCTTCTTCCTTCTCCACTTTCTTCTTCTTCTTCTTCAACTAATTTTAGACTCATCTGTTTATGAACCTATGAAAGGTCCTTTGGTTTTTTTTTTTTTTTTTAGTTCTTCTGTTCATTCTTTCTTTTTGTTTAGCGTTACTTTTGTTACTTCTTTTGTCATCTGATATGTTTCTACCTACACATTTCATCGGCGAAAAAACACTCAATAAAGTTGTGAAGTTAAAAAAAGAACTCACTAAAGACCTTAGAGGCTTAGGGGTTATACACATATCTACACGTACTTACCTACAGTGACATTGAAAAATGAAAGAAAAAAATCAGGCCTGTGTCAAAAAATACTTAGAAACCATTTTCTGACCCCGGGGGAAATGCCGATGTTGAAAAAGTTGCCAAAACCGCAGTTCAAAATAGAAAGCTTACACCCCATAGCCCCGGAGTGGAATATTTTGATAGCAGTTTTGTTACCTTAGAGTCCTTAGAACTCCTTACACGTTGAATAATATTGAACGAACACGGATGGTGGATTTCACCAACGACTTAATGAGAGATTTAATTAATGGGAGAATTTTTAATCGTCCAAAAAGGAGTTTTTAGGGATCCAAAAAGGAGGAGTTTTTAAAAACTCCTGTCTGGATCATTAAAAACTCATTTTTTTCATCATTGAAAATTCTCCCATTAGTTAAATCTCTCATTAAATCGTTGGTGAAATCCATCAGGAGTGTTAAAAGTTTTACCTCGCCAGCCTAGTTAGCTTGAAGGTTGTATGGTAGCGCGTCTGCCTTTTAAGCGCTAGGTCGCGGGTTCGATTACCGCCCAGGGTAGATTTTATTCTCAACGGATAATGTTCGTTCTCGGAACGCCTGGTTCTCTCCTGTCCTGTCTTCCTTCTCTCTTCAATTTTGGGACGATAAGCCCTTGGGACTTACAGTTTCCTCTATCAAACTTCTCTCAAAAAGATATTTTCTTTACAATAATTATGATCTGGGCATTGATACTCGTACAATACAATTGACCGTGTAGCGTGGGTTTGAGTATTTAGATTCTTTCAGAATGTAATCTTTTTTTTTTTCAGAGTTGTTTTGTTCCAAGCTCCCATAGGCATTTACAACAATATCTATCTACCTAACATAAATACAGGGTGTAAAAAAAAAAAAACTCGAAATATCTTGAGAACGCTGAAACACGTGTCAAAATTTTATATACTGGGTTTCATTTTACGGCCCCAGGGGGGGTCAACTTGGAAAAAACAATGAAAGCATTCTGAAAGGCGATTCAAAGCTATATTCAAGATGTGACTCGTTTTTTTTTTTTTTTTCTTTACACCCTGTATACCTACCCCTACCTACTTTACATACAAAGTGTGCGAGTATTATTTGAAGAAGTAGGTAGGTAAGTAGGTATAAATAGAAAACCTTCAGGTGGTACATTACCTCTGCAGATTACAATGTCGATACAGTCAAACCTGGATAAATTCGAATCTTTTTGTCTAAATTCCCTTTTAGGAATGATCTATAGATCAGTCTAGATCCCTCTATCAAACCTTTTAAAACCGAAATCCTTGATGAAATTTGAAAAGAAAGGAAGGAAGAAAGAAGAAAACGAAGACGAAGAAAAAGGAGAAGAAAAAGAAGAAGGAGGAAAAGAAGAAGGAGAAAAAGAAAAACAACATTTCTCACGAATGCTTGAAACGGGTTGAGGAAAAGAAAGAGAGAGAGAGAGAGTGTGGAAAAGAAAGAGAGTACGAGGAAGAGAAAGAAAGAGAAAAAAAGCCAGGAAAGAGACAGAGAAAAGAAAAAAAGATGAGGAAGAGGAAGAAATAGAGAAAGAGAGAGAGAGAGTGAGAAAGAGAAAAGAGAAAGAAAGAAGGAAAGAGACAGAGAAAAGAAAAAAAAAGATGAGGAAGAGGAAGAAATAGAGAAAGAGAGAGAGAGTGAGAAAGAGAAAAGAGAAAGAAAGAAGGAAGGGAAAGGAACAAGAGAGGAAATACAAGAATAAAAATATTTTTCCTATTAAAATTCCACACCGTCTTGAAATTGTTTTATTTACTCCTGGGAGGGGAAATAGGATTACCCCTCTACCTATTCCCTCCCCATCTCCCCCCCCCTCCTTCCTCTACTTTTGTTTACTGTTAAAAAATAAGGGGAAGTAAACATAGAGAAGAAGGGGAAGTGGTGGGTTTCACCAACCTTCTTTCCAGCCTCAAACAGCCCGTTAGCTTAACAGCCCTGTTAAGCCAAAACAAATTAAATGGAACTTAACTGGCTGTTAGCTTAACTGGAGTTCTAATGGCTGAATAATAACACTTCAGTCGATAATTTAGGACCGGTTTTAGCGTCACCTGTGTTAAGCTACGCCGAGAAAGGCCAATAAATGGATGGGTGACTGAAACATCATACTGGGAATAAAGGGAGAACGGGCTCTAGTCTTGATTTCTAATCATTACATGAAAGTAAAATCAAAAAATTAAATCAAGAATAATAATAAACTGAATATTAAACAAATTAGGTAGGTACATAGGTGAGTCTTGTATCACCCTATATGTTGGTAACTTATTGACAAGTCCAATATTCACATGCTTCGTCAATTCTAGAGGTCACACTTTCTCAGTGACCATATATGGCGCCCCCCTGTATACATATGGATAGTATGGATACATATGGTCCTAACGATGTGAGTAATAATGTGACCAACCCATAATATGGCTGGTCGAACGGAGTGAAGTTTTAGATTTTAACTAGAGTTCAAAAGGAGGTTTGCGTTTCATATTAGAGGAAGCTGTGACAACCAGAGGTTTTATGGTCCTCAAATCGTTCTAATGGATAGTATGGATACATATGGTCCTAACGATGTGAGCAATGATATGACCAACCCATAATATGGCTGGTCGAACGGAGTGAAGTTTCGGATTTTAACTAGAGTTAAAAAAGGAGGTTTGCGTTTCATATTAGAGGAAGCTGTGACAACCAGAGGTTTTATGGTCCTAAAATCGTTTTAGAACGAACAATATCTCTTTTAGGATAAAGTTCTTCCCGAGTGTGGATATTATCGAACCCGCAACCTAGCGCTTACAAGGCAAGCACTCACATTCCAAACTAGCTAGGCTGGTCAGGATAGGAGAAACCCAGAACGAACCTTACCTTGGGAGCGCTAGGCCGCGGGTTCGATTCCCGCCCGGGGCGGATTTTATCCTGATGGGATTATGTTCGTTCTCGCGGAACGGCTGGCTTTCTCCTATCCTGTCTTCCTTCTCTCTTCGATTTCGGGACGATAAGACCATAGCAGTTACAGTCCCCTCTGTTAAACCTCTTAAAAAAAAAAATACCTTAGGATTGACCCCGGATAGCGCTCACAAGGCAGGCGCGCAAAAGGCGCTACCCTCCATTACGCTGGCAACTAAAAATGGAGCGGAATTACCTAATTAAGAATTAATTTCGGCGCGAACGACCTGGTGTTCCAGAGTTAAAGCGCATTATAGGAAAAAAAAAGAATTAATTTAACTTACATTGATCTGAGATTAAATTGCCACTTAAATGGTATAAAAGCCAGCCGTTCCGAGAACGAACATTATCCCATCAGGATAAAATCCGCCCCGGTCGGGAATCGAACCCGCGGCCTAGCGCTTACAAAGCAGACGCACTACCAACTAAGCTAACTAGGCTGGCGTTTTATGGTCCTAAAATCGTTCTAGAACGAACAATATCTGTTTAGGATAAAGTTCTTCCCGAGTATTATCGAACCCGCAACCTAGCGCTTACAAGGCAAGCACTCGAATTCCAAACTAGCTAGGCTGGTCAGGATGGGAGAAACGCTGGCAACTAAAAAAGGAGCGGAATTACCTAATTAAGAATTAATTTAAC
>NW_007377473.1:155000-170000 GCF_000475195.1 Diaphorina citri | reverse complement strand
ATTTCTTTTGTCCCCAGGATGCCACCAAGCAACAATTTATTAAAAAGCCAGGGACATGAAACTCTAAGAACCACTGGGCTTAGTGAAAATAAAATATTCTGGTCACATCTCAAGATCGAAACACCCACCGGAGGTAAGAAACTTTATACAGTATTTCATAGAAGTCCTGTACTGGCAAAAAAAAATAAAAATAAAATAAAATAAAAAAATAAATCTACCTACCCCTTTATCTTTTGAATAATATTTTTACCAATTAAGAAGGCAATTAATTCGACATTCAACAAAAGCTCAACAAGCTTTCGAGAATATTTTTTTTTTTAAGATGTTTGACAGAGGGAACTGTAACTTCTATGGTCTTATCGTCCCGAAATCGAAGAGAGAAGGAAGACAGGATATTTTTTTTCTTGTTCATGTTCTGTTTCTTTTTCTGCTTTTCTTTCTTTGTTTCTGCTTTTTCTTCTCCTCCTTCTTCTTCGTCGTCCTGCCTTCTTCTTTTTCTTCTTCTTCCTCCTCTTCTTTTTCTTCTTCTTCTTCTCCCTTTTCATCTCCTCTTTCTGAGTCTCTTATTTTTTTTTTTGAGTCCAAGACCGTCTGCAAGTGATTTACATCTCGTCTCAGTATACTCATTAAGTAGTTACATTGTGCTACACATAGCTGTTGTGGTAGTCATTTACTAAACTACACATACTATACAAAGTAGATTATAAGAGTAATGATGGATATCTTAAGTGTCCCCAAGACCTTATCTCGCTAGTGCTTGGGTTTATTTATGCCAAAGGAAAAGATCTGCCAAGATTATTATGGGGAGACTTTTCAGTCCCAACATGTGGCTCTTACTGGGCCTACGTAGGTACCAAACAGTCCATAGTCCTAATTCAAAGAATAAGGTACACCTATGATAAAACTGTCTGACTGGGAGACGTTAAATAGGGAGTAGACCAGCTTAGTCTGGCTGGGGGATTGTAAACAGGGAGTATACCACTCATACCAGCCTGAATTTCCCTTGCTAAAGGAATAGCACATCCGATGTTCGATTAATATTGAGTTTACTTTATTTTTCATGAATTTATTTTACAGATAACGATGCAGCAGTAGTACAGTGCGATGTCGCAGATAATCAGCTTCGAAGTGCACAAGAATCTCTCTCTCTCTCTCTCTCTCTCTCTCTCTCTCTCTCTCTCTCTCTCTCTCTCTCTCTCTCTCTCTCTCTCTCTCTGCACATCCTGTTACATTCCCACAAGTCGACAATATATGCAATTTCATGACGTCATCAGATTATATCAGAAAGTAGATATTGATTAAAATTCAGATCACAATTCATGTCTCTTAAGGCTAAGAAAATATTTATTTATTCTAAATATATCTACTTAGATATAGATAGTGATATTCATTTTAGAAATAGCTATAACATGTATGTCGGATTGAACGAGGAGGAGGCTATTCAACGTTCACAGAGACACGCGTCTGTGGCAATGAAACGAACACGTGCCAAGGAGGGACTACAGCAGGAAGCGAAGAAAATGATAAAACCTCAAGTCACAAGTTTCCACCGGGTAGAGTCGGTGAAACTGTAAAGTTGAGAGTGCCAGACGTGGATAGAGCGGCTGCAGAAATGCGTTAGCAGTTATATTGAGTGTAAATGATGAGGAATTGTATGAACTGGGTACTAAAGAAGGGCGTTTGGCCCAGTTATACAGCAGAAATCAATTTACCATGTGTAAAGAATCATTTGTTTCTGTCGATAATTATGGTCCCTACGGAAAAAAATTCATTGCGTGACTATGTTAGGAAAACCTCCCTGTCAGAAGGTCAGGGCTACCAAAGATGTGCAAAGGCAAATGCAGTACAGATAAGTGCAAGTGTAAGAAGTCTCAAAAATTATGTCAATCCAAGTGCCATGATAGTTGTATGTCGGTACATTTGCGAATCCGCCAACCACAAATTCCATCAAACTTTGTTAGGAAAATAGGAATTATAACACATTATGTATTATTATAGGTACAAACAATAAGAGGTACATAGGTATGTTATAGGTACAAATCATATAAATAATAACAACAATAATAATACGCTCGAACATATTTAAACAATAATACCCAACAACATAAACAATAATATACAATAACAATAATAAGCAAAATAAACACTTCCCGCCATTCTTCAACACTTTCTCTCTCACTCCCTAAATTATCTCCACAACAAACACTCCAGGAATAAACCAGTGTGCCAAGAAAAAATGGGTTGAATGGTAGAGATTGTCCTAGGGCCTCTAGTCAAGAAGTTTCGCCTTTGTATAATATAATTTCTTATTTATTTTCTTTCTTTATTTGTCAACAAGTTTGGCCTTTGTATAATATATATTATATGTAATCTCTTATTTATTTATTTTCTTTTTTTTTACATTGAATTAGTCGAAGAGTGTAAATAAATAAATAAACATCGAGCCCGAAACCATGCGACCGGGAAGCAAGGTCAACACCACTCAAACCTAATTAACTTTCGAGACTTCAGTCTGTCATTTTCTCGGTGTCTAGAAGACCTAGTAACTTGGCGTTTTCGCAACCCGACCACTTTCTGACTGCAAGATTGCATCACGGATTGTACTTTCGGTTTCTAGAAGATCTACTAACTTGGCATTTTCGCAACCCGACCACTTTCTGACTGCAAGATTGCATCACTTGCCACAGTACTTGCCACAGTACAGAAACATCATAATTAGGTTTATTGTTTGGATATTATTCAAAAACAATTTTTTTCTGCAACACTTCAGTAAATGTTGATACTATGTAGTACGTACAAGACAATTTAGTTTGTGCTAACGTTATGAATGTACAATCCTATTAGAGAGGATGAGATAGCCGAATAGTTGTAGAGATGAGTGGAGTAGCCCATAAACTATTGGCTCAGTAGAACTCAATCAAAAAGTTGACCCTTTTACTGATTGGGTACGATAAATTGATCCCAAACAATGTGGTCGAAATCTCAAACAATGTGTTTTTTTTTTTTTTTTTTTTTTTTTTTTTTTTTTTTTTTTTAGATAGGTACTCGTACACTCTTTACAGAGTAAAAAGTTGTTCTGTAACTAGTAAGTAGACAAGAGCGGCATTTAGGTACATTGCCATAGTAATTGTTTTGCTATTTAAAAGAAAGGGGTTTGGCTATGGTAATATTAACTTCAAAAGAGAATTAGAAATTTTTATTTTCTACATTTACCACTGAGCATTGGCGATTTCAAAGTATTACCGGTAAAAGTAAGAAATTTAGAAAAATTTCTTACATTTACCAGCAAGTTTGGTGATTGTGAAGAATCACCGGTAATTTTTCAAAATTACCAATTTTCTACATTTACCGTAACATGTATATATCTCAATATTCTCAATGACAGTGTAAATCACCTGACTTTAAATTCCTCTACCACAGTGAAATAGTTTAGCAAATATCAAAATAGGTACCTATCTAAATACTGTGTCTACCTATCTTACTACTCTACCTACCTACTGACATTAAGAATACCTCATACAAGAGCATTGGTGATTTTAAAGAATAACCGGTAAAAGTAAGAAATTTAGAAAAATTTCTTACATTTACCAGCAAGTTTGGTGATTGTGAATAATCACCGGTAATTTTTCAAAATTACCAATTTTCTACATTTACCGTAACATGTATATCTAATATTTTCAATGACAGTGTAAATCACCTGACTTTAAATTCCTCTACCACAGTGAAATAGTTTAGCAAATATCAAAAGTAACTTTGTACCTAGGTAATACCTACCTATCTAAATACTGTGTCTACCTATCTTACTACTCTACCTACCTAGTACCTACTGACATTAAGAATACCTCATACATAATAAGTACCAATTTATGTACTGGGCAGCAATCAAACAAATTTCATTACACTAAACCAACTCATGAAATACTTGATCCTACTTGTGAGTAATTCTGGTGTGATCTAGGCGCACGGCAGTGCGCCAGGCCAAGTTCCGGCCTGAGCACGCCAGTGTGTATATTACACGAAGCATTTCGACGCATTTTTACCCCTATCATAACTCCGTCAATTTTCAATGTAATATCACGAAATTTTGACAAGAAGTCTAAACAAAGAAATGGAAAATCAAAAGGCGCAAACAACAGAGAATCAACAAATCAAACAACTAAACAATATCAATACAAATACATCTTGGTAAATAATATCTGAGTCCTCCATCAAGATGTTGGTATCTGATTTCCTTTGTATTTTCTCACGTGGTGACAATGTGACATTGAGAACAACTAGATCTTGTGGCATACCAGGAAGCCAGCCCAACACAGGTGGTCAAGAGTACTGACTCTTCACTCGGAAGAGGTGGGTTCGAATAATGATCAGGGCGGAAATTTTCTGACCAAAAGGACTGGTATCGGAACTCAAGGGCCCAAATCTAAGGAGAAAATCTCCTGTGTTGAAATTTGGTGTCATGTTTCTTCAAAGTAAATAAACAAAGACACAGAAATATGATGAGAAGTCCCTTTAAGGCCGATTGACAATTGGATAAAATTTGGAATTCACATCGTTCTGTTCTTGATCACCACAACCTAGCGTGAATGTTGACTATTGAGAATCACACTGATTCTGACCCCATAGATCAGACAGGCATAGAATCGGTAAAGTTCATCGAACCAGGGCGATCCCAAAATATGATCTAATCAAAATTCAATCGGAATTTTTGATCTTTCAAAATCTTTTGTGTGCGAGTTTCATACTATTTGCTTCTTCACCTTTAGGTGTCTGTTTATTTGTTGGTAATAGGTTGTGCTGCAGTCTATTGAACGTATTGGTTCCTCCATTGTTAAAATTGGTTGGTAGGAATTAGTACAAGTATTATAGAAATAAGAATATTATAGGAATAAGTATAGGTGTTATAAGAACAAGTATAATGCCTGTGCTGTAAGGATTATACCTATGAGAACAATGAATCTTTAGGGATAGCTATCATTGTCGTGATTTTGGCGCGTGCGGTACTGTGCTTGGTTGAACTCATCATAGTGGATTCTATTTTCACCTCTGTATTATGTTCATGTACCTAGACTCGTAATTTCCTATTATCCAAGTACCATAGCCACATAAAAAAAGAACTTTTTGAATCTGAGGAACCTAGAACGGATATTTCCGCCCTTTTCCCGATTTTGAAAACTTGAACTGATTGCAATATTTTCTCATTACATAGTATTAATAGGTTATTAATACATGGTGTAACAAAGGCATGCCCCCCCCCCCCCAAACAAAAAAAAATATTTTGCATCAAATAAAAAAAAAAGAACAAATAGGTACCAATGAAGTAATTCGAAATAAAAACATCCTTGGATCCTTGGGTAAAACTGCTTTACCAAGGATTAGGTACTAAATTACAAATAATCCCTTTTTGAATCCGTGTTAGTAAAAATCACATGCTAAAAGGCTGAAAAAATACCTACTTGACTCGCGGATTTTTGTGCTTTTCGTATGTACCTACCTATCTTTTTTTGTAATCTTTTCTGTTTATTAGTCAGTTCCCGTATTTTCCATAGATTTGGAAAAAAACCGGAACAAGGGTGTGTTCCGGCGGAACATTTGATTTTTGACAAAAATACGGATTGTTCCGGGAAATAACGTACGGTTGGCAACCCTATATACCACTCATATAAGCCTGAATTTCCCTTGCTAAAGGAATAGCAAAGGTTGAGTGGGAAGGGCATCCACCCATAAAATTTGTAACGAAAACCAAAAGTCAGCCCAAAACAATCACTCTAGTTATAGGGCTGTTTAGTCTTGTTCTTTAA
Source organism: Diaphorina citri (assembly GCF_000475195.1). Lineage (NCBI taxonomy): Eukaryota > Metazoa > Arthropoda > Insecta > Hemiptera > Psyllidae > Diaphorina > Diaphorina citri. The sequence continues at coordinate 164,202 of NW_007377473.1, read as the reverse complement.
CGTCTATCAGATAGGGGACAGTCCATAATCCACTCCAGTCAAGTGAAGACCATGTCTAGAAATATGTATGGAATAGCAAAGGTTGAGTGGGAAGGGCATCCACTCATAAAATTTGTAACGAAAACCAAATGTCAGCCCAAAACAATCACTCTAGTTCTAAGGCTAATTGAGAGGCTGACGAAAAACGCCAACCCCGTCTGAACACGGGAAAAGGCGAAGAAAAGAAGAAGATTAGAGATTACAACAACTAGATTCAAATCTTCAGAGAGAGTTCTACCAGCCTATTACTTTAGCAACAATGAAATAAGAAGAAGGTAATCGAAATGCAATTTTCTTCTTAAATACCTACTCATAGAGGCTGACGAAAAACGCCAACCCCGTCTGAACACGGGAAAAGGCGAAGAAAAGAAGAAGATTAGAGATTACAACAACTAGATTCAATTCTTCAGCGAGAGAGTTCTACCAGCCAATTACTTTAGCAACAATGAAATAAGAAGAGGGTAATTGAAAAGCAATTTTCTTCTTAAATACCTACCTACTCATTAGGTACAACTTGAATTGAAGAGGTAATCGTAAGCCTGATAATAGTTATGCTAATTTAAACACAAAACACATCTCAGCTCCCAAGATTACCACTTTTTGTTGCTAAGATCAGTTTAAGTATTAAGTTAGACTTATTAAGTTTGCGTTAAGTTAGACTTATTGTGAAGTGTTTAATGTTAAATTTGAGATATGGCTTCAGTCATCAGGTATTTAAATGCGACATATTAAGTCCTTGTTAGGCAGGTATTAGGTATATGAATTAAACTGGTGATAACATCACATCACTTTACATAACCTTAGTGATGTAAATTCGTTTAAACTTTGCCTTTTGTTGACTATAAGTTTGCGTTAAGTTAGACTTATTGTGAAGTGTTTAATGTTAAATTTGAGATATGGCTTCAGTCATCAGGTATTTAAATGCGACATGTTAAGTCCTTGTTAAGCAAGTAGGTATATGAATTAAACTGGTGATAACATCACACCACTTTACATAGGTAACCTTAGTGATGTAAATTCGTTTAAACATTGCCTTTTGTTGACTAACTCTTAAGCTGTGTCCACACAAAGTCGATCGACTAAATCAAGAAAAAAAAAAACAAGACTTGGGTCTCAGTTAGCTGAGTGTTACCTACTTTGTAGATAATGGAAAGTAAAAATGATAAGTAGGTACCTACCTATAATCGATCTACACCTACGTTAAGTGATACCTACCTCTTAGGCACTATTAAACTCCTAATAGAAAATTATAAATGCTGATATTAAGTAAGACATACATAATTAAGTAATATGAATATAAACAGCCTCATTAGAGCATTGGAGTGAAGTCAATTAATAAAGATTATAATGGAAATGTGAACATTTTGCACAAAAATCTTATTCAGATACTTAGTACCTACTTTATCTCTCTACTGACCTAATGGATCTTATCGTTTCGTAAAATAGGTAATAGGTACCCACCCACCAAATAACTAACTCGTACCTGTCTTACCTATCTATCTATGAGTGAACGGTATCCACATTATCTCTATACCTACCTATTTCAGCTGTAGTTTTGAACATGGACTTTTGTTTCAAAAATTTCAGAAGTATCCCCATCATATTCCAAGCACAGAGCCGAAAAAACTTCGTCTCCGTCGAGAATGTAGCCTGGGACGTACGGTGTGTAAGCGTCGTGTGATGAACACTTGGCCACAGAGGTTACTCGATTAATACACTACCTTTTACACATTCTTCTCTGTTAAATGACAACTTACCTTCTCGGAGAAATCCTTCGGACCTCCAAGAGTTCAAGAGTCATCAGAAATATAATTGACGTAGAAAAATCAGATCACTTCAATTCCAACTGCATGGATACCAATACATACCAAGATGAACATACATACTTACATAGGTACCAGAATCATTACTGGTTTTTACGACAGCCACCTCCTCTTCTTTTAATGATAACTTCTCATTTTTTTACGATCCTTGTGCAGAATTAGCTCATTTCCTTTGAAAAAAAAAAACTTATATAGTAAGTATAATAACACTAATAACTAAAATTACCTATCTATTGGAGAGAGAGAGAGAGAGAGAGAGGACATTTCCCACTACTAAGAAAAGTGGATGTTGCTTCATTTACTCAGTGGAGGTTTAATGAATTATCCAGGATGATACTGAGAAATATTGGGAAACCAATCTTATCTACCTATGTAACATAATAATGCAGGTAGTTGTCATACACAAAAAGCTCACTCAAAGCTTAGGGCTTAGGTCTAGGGAACAAGCAGACCTAAAGCAATGGGTAAGATATATAAATGTATATAGGTAGAATAGGAACCATACCTAGTATGTACCTACATAGGTACCTATTTGAAAGAAATAAAATCCTGCAGCATTATTAGTCCAATAAGATGAGTTTCAAAAAGTAAATGTTTTCAGGAGACCACAATAATAGTAGTAGCCTACTGCTGGAGTAGAGAGACTTTTCAGTCCTATGCGAGCAGTATAACTACGAGCACTAATATTATGATTGATCTTTTTTTAATCGATTAGGGACAATAAACTAATAGATCAGTTGCGCTTACTTGTGTGATGTTTCAAAGTCATAGAGCAGGAAAAATGAGGACCAACGGAATTTTTCTTTTTCTTCTACGACTTCTAGATACCGAGATAAATCGATTTAAAAAATACCGGTAAATCGTGAAGTTTGACGTCACGACATATGCTCCCGTAGGTGATGACGTCATAATTCATGACTCCCGCTTCGTTTTTTTGTGCGCAAGCGTTTCTGCGCATTTTGACATTAAGTCTGACGTCACAACTCTTTGAACTTTTTAATTAAAACGGCAATTAAAAATTGAATTTTCGACCTTTTAAAGTTACTTTTTCGGAGTTTTGACTTAAGATTTGGATTTTTCACAACTTTTTACGAAGGAATCGACCTTTTATTCATAATTTTTACCCAACTGCAACTGCTCCATTGTCCTTACGTGGATGAGTATATCAAGTACACAATATTTCACAAGCACAAAGCCGAAAAAAACTTCGTCTTTGCCAGGAATTGAACCCAGGACCACCTTTATACGAATCTAGTGTCCTAATGTGGAAGATGAAATTCCATACCCTGACTGAGATTGAACGTACACCCTCCTGATTAGCTACCAGGTGATGATTGTCTTAACCACTACAACACGAAGGCTGGCCGAGGCACCTGAAGGAGACAATTCTCCTGAGTATTTTTGCCAGATTTCATCAAAATCATTCAATATTAGGTGTCTTCTTACTTTCTGTATCCTTGAGATACTCGTAGGCATGGTACCTATCTCACGGTATTGGAAGGATTGGGGGTTTACAACCCCCTTGGACGCCCAGAAACTATATATCGTGGCTCCTTCCATGTCCAATATTAGGTATATTATGTAGGTATACGTAGGCCAAACCTATTTTGAAGTGAGGTGTTAATAGGCGTGTTTTTTCGCCATCAGCATTGGAATGGACAGATTTGACAATCACTGTGTGGGCGAATCGAATTCTAGTAGGTACCAACTTCCGGTCATCTGTACCCGAGATATGTCTAATCCCATGCTCTCTATTCATGTGAAAACTAAATCCATTAAGCCTAGGGATAGGTTAGGCGATTCCCATGCTAATCAATTGGAGCCGGGTGGTCAAATTAGTTGGATTTAAAAAATAGATTACCGTATGATAGGTTATTATCGATTATTGGCCAAATCAATAAACCGGCTTAATCGGCTTAGATGAATGGAATGATCTCCATCAATTCCAACATGTCAAAATGTCTACTAAATCTTGTAATTTGTAATCAATTTTCGTATAAATTTATCGGTGAGAATTATTGAGAAATATTGTCAATTTTACTCCGAGATAGGTAAAAATTCAAAGTCATAAAATTGTCCCAATATCCGGTGTTGGATAATATCTTAGAGCTATAAAATTGGTTGACCCGTGCCGGGAATCAAACTGGTTTGTTTTTCATGACAATATCATCTCAGAATTAAGGTAATCAAATGATAAACCTACCTAGTAGGTGTAGATATTTGATCCATTGATGTAAATATCTAATATCCAGCTTGAACAAAAAAAAAAAAAAAAAAAAAAAAAAAAAAAAACAAGACTTGGGTCTCAGTTAGCTGAGTGTTACCTACTTTGTAGGTAATGGAAAGTAAAAAGTACCTACCTATAATCGATCTACACCTACGTAAGTGATACCTACCTATTAAGCGCTATTAAACCCCTAATAGAAAATTATAAATGCTGATACCTATTAAGTAAGACATACATAATTAAGTAATATGAATATAAACAGCCTCATTAGAGCATTGGAGTGAAGTGAATCAATAAAGATTATAATGGAAATGTGAACATTTTGCACAAAAATCTTATTCAGATACTTAGTACCTACTTTAAAAATCTTATTCAGATACTTAGTACCTACTTTATCTCTCTACTGACCTAATGGATCTTATCGTTTCGTAAAATAGGTAATAGGTACCCACCCACCAAATAACTAACTCGTACCTGTCTTACCTATCTATCTATGAGTGAACGGTATCCACATTATCTCTATACCTACCTATTTCAGCTGTAGTTTTGAACATGGACTTTTGTTTCAAAAATTTCAGAAGTATCCCCATCATATTCCAAGCACAGAGCCGAAAAAACTTCGTCTCCGTCGAGAATGTAGCCTGGGACGTACGGTGTGTAAGCGTCGTGTGATGAACACTTGGCCACAGAGGTTACTCGATTAATACACTACCTTTTACACATTCATCTCTCTACTGACCTAATGGATCTTATCGTTTCGTAAAATAGGTACCCACCCACCCACCAAATGAGTGAACGCGCGGTATCCACATTATCTCTATACCTACCTATTTCAGTTATGGTTTTGAACATGGACTTTTGTTTAAAATATTTCAGAAGTATCCCCACCATATTCCAAGCACAGAGCCGAAAAAACTTCGCCTCCGTCGAGAATGTAGCCCAGGACGTCCGGTGTGTAAGCGTAGTGTGATGCGCACTTGGCCACAGAGGTTACTCGATTATTACACTACCTTTTACACATTGTTCTCTGTTAAATGACAACTTACCTTCTCGGAGAAATCCTTCGGACCTCCAAGAGTTCAAGAGTCATCAGAAATATAATTGACGTAGAAAAATCAGATCACTTCAATTCCAACTGCATGGATACCAATACATACCAAGATGAACATACATACTTACATAGGTACCAGAATCAGAGTCATCAGAAATATAATTGACGTAGAAAAATCAGATCACTTCAATTCCAACTGCATGGATACCAATACATACCAAGATGAACATATATAGGTACCAGAATTATTACTGGTTTTTACGACAGCCACCTCCTCTTCTTTTAATGATAACTTCTCATTTTTTTACGATCCTTGTGCAGAATTAGCTCATTTCCTTTGAAAAAAAAAAACTTATATAGTAAGTATAATAACACTAATAACTAAAATTACCTATCTATTGGAGAGAGAGAGAGAGAGAGAGGACATTTCCACTACTAAGAAAAGTGGATGTGCTTCATTTACTCAGTGGGAGGTTTAATGAATTATCCAGGATGATACTGAGAAATATTGGCAAACTAATCTTATCTACCTATGTACATAATATGCAGGTAGTTGTCATACACAAAAAGCTCACTCCAAAGCTTAGGGCTTAGGTCTAGGGACAAGCAGACCTAAAGCATGGGTAAGATATATAAATGTATATAGGTAGGAATAGGAACATACCTAGTATGTACCTACATAGGTACCTATTTGAAAGAAATAAAATCCTGCAGCACAGATTTCATCAAAATCATTCAATATTAGGTGTCTTCTTACTTTCTGTATCCTTGAGATACTCGTAGGCATGGTACCTATCTCACGGTGTTGGAAGGATTGGGGGTTTACAACCCCCTTGGACGCCCAGAAACTATATCGTGGCTCCTTCCATGTCCAATATTAGGTAGGGGCTCCTTCCATGTCCAATATTAGGTATATTATGTAGGTATACGTAGGCCAAACCTATTTTGAAGTGAGGTGTTAATAGGCGTGTTTTTTCGCCATCAGCATTGGAATGGACAGATTTGACAATCACTGTGTGGGCGAAACGAATTCTAGTATACCAACTTCCGGTCATCTGTACCAGAGATATGTCTAATCCCATGCTCTCTATTCATGTGAAAACTAAATCCATTAAACCTAGGGATAGGTTAGGCGATTCCCATGCTAATCAATTGGAGCCGGGTGGTCAAATTAGTTGGATTTAAAAAATAGATTACCGTATGATAGGTTATTATCGATTATTGGCCAAATCAATAAATCGGCTTAGATGAATGGAATGATCTCCATCAATTCCAACATGTCAAATGTCTACTAAATCTTGTAATTTGTAATCAATTTCGTATAAATTTATCGCTGAGAATTATTGAGAAATATTGTCAATTTGACTCCAAACCTATTTTGAAGTGAGGTGTTAATAGGCGTGTTTTTTCGCCATCAGCATTGGAATGGACAGATTTGACAATCACTGTGTGGGCGAATCGAATTCTAGTAGGTACCAACTTCCGGTCATCTGTACCCGAGATATGTCTAATCCCATGCTCTCTATTCATGTGAAAACTAAATCCATTAAGCCTAGGGATAGGTTAGGCGATTCCCATGCTAATCAATTGGAGCCGGGTGGTCAAATTAGTTGGATTTAAAAAATAGATTACCGTATGATAGGTTATTATCGATTATTGGCCAAATCAATAAACCGGCTTAATCGGCTTAGATGAATGGAATGATCTCCATCAATTCCAACATGTCAAAATGTCTACTAAATCTTGTAATTTGTAATCAATTTTCGTATAAATTTATCGGTGAGAATTATTGAGAAATATTGTCAATTTTACTCCGAGATAGGTAAAAATTCAAAGTCATAAAATTGTCCCAATATCCGGTGTTGGATAATATCTTAGAGCTATAAAATTGGTTGACCCGTGCCGGGAATCAAACTGGTTTGTTTTTCATGACAATATCATCTCAGAATTAAGTTAATCAAATGATAAACCTACCTAGTAGGATCCATTGATGTAAATAGGTATCTAATATCCAGCTCGAGGGGAAAAAAAAAACCTGGACCGAAAAACTAAGAAATTTCATATCCGGCACAAAAGGACCAAAAAGTATGGTCCGATGACTCCGATGAACCACTGAGTATAACGATGAGATTGATTTTGTGTTCACCCTGTACTTATGATCCATTAGACTGTTTATTAGACACCCATTAGCCCTTATTCATTCATATTGGTACTCAATTTGAGCTGAGTACCATGTTGTAGCAATATTATTACTACGTTCTTTTTTGCTACGTTCTTTAATGATCCTACAAGATCGATAGGTACTTTAAGACCCAATTAGTAAACTTGTAACTTTTTTGTCCTCCTCCTCCTCCTCCTCCTCCTCCTCCTTTTCCTCATCCTCCTCTTAGTTGTCTTTTTCTACGTTTTCTTTTCTAATTTATTACTGTTTTCCATTCCTCTTCATCTTATTCCTCTTCTTCTCATCCTTCTATTTTTTTTTTCTTGTCATGTTCTGTTTCTTTTTCTGCTTTTCTTTCTTTGTTTCTGCTTTTTCTTCTTCTTCTTCTTCTTCTTCTTCGTCGTCGTCCTGCCTTCTTCTTTTTCTTCTTCTTCCTCCTCTTCTTTTTCTTCTTTTTCTTCTTCTTCTCCCTTTTCATCTCCTCTTTCTGAGTCTCTTATTTTTTTAGAGAGTCCAAGACCGTCTGCAAGTGATTTACATCTCGTCTCACTATACTCATTAAGTAGTTACATTGTGCTACACATAGCTGTTGTGGTAGTCATGTGGAAGAGTGGTAGTCATTTATTAAACTACACATACTATACAAAGTAGATTATAAGAGTAATGATGGATATCTTAAGTGTCCCTAAGACCAAGACATTATCTCGCTGGTGCTTGGGTTTATTTATGCCAAAGGAAAAGATCTGCCAAGATTATTATGGGGAGACTTTTCAGTCCCAACATGAGGCCCTTACTGGGCCTACGTAGTAGGTACCAAACAGTCCATAGTACTAATTCAAAGAATAAGGTACACCTATGATAAAACTGTCTGGCTGAGAGACGTTAAATAGGGAGTAGACCAGCTAAGTCTGGCTGGGGGATTGTAAACAGGGAGTATACCACTAGGGTTGCCAACTTTTTTTTCGGCACCGACAGCCACCTCCTCTTCTTTTAATGATAACTTCTCATTTTTTTACGATCCTTGTGCAGAATTAGCTCATTTCCTTTGAAAAAAAAACTTATATAGATACCTAGTAAGTATAATAACATTAATAACTAAAATTACCTATCTATTGGAGAGAGAGAGAATGACATTTCCAGTACTAAGAAAAGTGGATGTGCTTCATTTACTCAGTGGGAGGTATAATGACTATATCCAGGATGATACTGAGAAACATTGGCAGACCAATCTTATCTACCTATGTACATAATATGCAGGTAGTTGTCATACACAAAAAGCCCACTCCAAAGCTTAGGTCTAGGGACAAGCAGACCTAAAGCATGGGTAAGATATATGTAGTTATATAGGTAGGAATAGGAACATACCTAGTATGTACCTACATACATAGGTACCTATTTGAAAGAAATAAAATCCTGCAGCATTATAGGTTAGGTATAGGTAACTTTTGTATAAACCTATATAGTTTGGTTGAAAGCATTAGATTTCCAACTTCACCAAATCTGTTGGAAACAGACGTACATATTTATTCATTGCTTTCCTTTGCCTCCATAATAGATCAGTTGCGCTTACTTGTGTGATGTTTCAAAGTCATAGAGCAGAAAAAATGAGGACCAACGGAATTTTTCTTTTTCTTCTACGACTTCTAGATACCGAGATAAATCGATTTAAATAATACCGATAAATCGTAAAGTTTGACGTCACGACATATGCTCCCGTAGGCGATGACGTCATAACTCATGACTCCCGCTTCGTTTGTTTGTGCGCAAGCGTAATTAGAACGGCAATTAAAAATTGAATTTTCGACCTTTTAAAATTACTTTTTTGGAGTTTTGACCTCAGATTTGGATTTTTCACAACTTTTTACGTAGGAATCGACCTTTTATTAATAATATTTTCCCAA
>NW_007377473.1:154009-154501 GCF_000475195.1 Diaphorina citri | reverse complement strand
AGAATACCACTTGATTCCAGCCCTGGTCCCAGTGTGCTATCCACTCGGCCATGGAGGTTGGTCCCCTAAGAATACCACTCTTGATTCCAGCCCTGGTCCGGACTTCACAAGGTATCCAAGAGTTAAATATTCTTCCAGTAGACATTGACGACTCCATATTTGGCAAACACAGGTCTCTCTCTTTCTCTCTCTCTATCTGGCACCGGGATGACTATTTTTATCTCTCTCTATCACCTCACCGAAACCACATCTGAACCAAGAGACCCTGGCTAGCACAAATATGGATGAAACAAACCTACTGACTTTAAACCAGAACCATGCTGATGATGATAATGATGATGATGAGAGTGGTATTGTGGAATGACAACTATGACAGCTGATGTGTTGACATAGAAGATTAGAGATGATGAATATGAGAGAGAGAGAGAGAGAGAGAGAGAGAGAGAGAGAGAGAGAGAGAGAGAGAGAGAGAGAGAGAGAGAGAGAGAGAGA
>NW_007377473.1:98929-153970 GCF_000475195.1 Diaphorina citri | reverse complement strand
AGAGAGGGAGAGAGAGAGAGAGAGAGAGAGAGAGAGAGGAGAACGAAGATAAACGGATAGGGAGGTAAGAGAAGACATGGAAGAAGAGAAAAACTGAGATAAAAAAAAAGTAGGAGAAGGAGGAGGAGGAGGAGGACGAGAAGAAGAAAAACACGGAAAAGAATGGTAAAAACCGAAATGGAAGAAATACCTAATATCTACCTAGGAGGAAATCCTTTACGGATCCAAAAAGAGGAGCAATATGAAATCGAAAAACCGTCAAATAAAACAACAGGAACAACTAGAAATACGACACTCATGAAGACACTCACGGACTCATGAAGACACTCACGGACTCATGAAGACTTAAAAAGCAGTCACAGGATGGGGAAAAAACTCTAAACTTCTGAAGATTTTGTAGAGATATCAAAGACTCTTAGTAGTTCATATTTTCAGTACAGTCATACCTTATAGCAATACCAATTATACATAGATAGATAGAAATGTGCAATAAACCTGTAGATTAATAGTAACCAAGCAGACGTATGACATAACACAACTTGACCAAAGTCTAAACCACATTCTGGCGTAATCAGGTGAAAAACACTGAAAATGGAAGTGTGAGGTTGCATGACAGTCTTATTAAGTTATTACACCAATAGTCGAGTGTACTACAGTCTTCATGTTGATTTTGTAATTTTTTGTGTTAGGTATTCTATTATTTTTCCCTTCTTTTGACGGTTTTCTGGAACTACTCTTTTCAGTGATCTACTTATGAGCTCATGACTCATGAGTTAAATGTTTTAGGATCTGACTCATTGACTTTACACGTATAGTCTACCGAGAAATAACTCCTTTCCATAAATTAGTCCCTCACTCTCTTTGCACATCTCTTAGCATCTCTATTTGGTGGTGCTATTAGAGTCACAGATAGACATACTCATAATCAGAAGAAAGCAATCTTACACAATAGTGACATCATCCTTGAATTCCTAAGATGAAGTAGACACGCTCATTCAAACACTGATTTGCACATACGAAACACTCTGTGTGCAATAGTTGCCAGGATTGATTCAAGAAGGAGACAGAGGACAAAAATCGATTTTGAGCAAAAAAACTTTGATTTTTTTTCAACTCAAGTGAAAAGTATCGGGATGGTTTCTAAAAAAACTCGTGTATTTTGATAAATAATGGAGATATAGAAGAAGAAGAAGAAGAAGAAGAAGAAGAAGAAGAAGAAGAAGAAGAAGAAGAAGAAGAAGAAGAAGAAGAAGAAGATATCCACATGATTCTTTTTTGGAACTGATAGGTACATTCTGCAATCAGCATTAGAAAAAAAAAGAAAAAAAAAATGTCGAAAAAGCCATTTTCCCCAATAGGGCCGAAGTAACGTTGGATCTTTCTTACATAAAAGTGTTCAATTTATATTTGCAAGGAAACAATAATTAACACATTGCATGTCGCGAAATATGAAACTTATTGGAAGACAAACATATCGCCATGAGAAACATGAACCCATCATTATCATCATCATCCCTCCTCAATATCCTATGCATTAAGATACCTATGCATTACTCTCTTCAATATACGAGTATTATGCATTAGTATATTCATTACTTTCCTCAAGTCCTCAATATCTTGTGCAGAAATAGATATGGATCTGCTATATTGAGTTTTTTAACCCATTGGTCATCGCTTGATTATTCGATTTTTCTCAAAATAACTAGTAAATACTAAATAGTTCGGTCAAGATTTCCTAGGAAACCAGAAAGACCCTTTTGGATGTATTGAAAATGTTGGCCATATTATCAAAATCGGAAGAACAAATAACAGTTAGACGAAACAAAGGGCATTCGTCTTTCGTTATATGTATGCAAAAGTATTGAATCAAAACTAGGGATTCTCTTTGTCCAATAAACAAAGGTGGAGGTGTAACAACCTCAATGCAATGCTTTGGCGAAGCTTTCCCCTCAATGGGTTTGACAAAATCTTCCAGTTCATCTAATATCTAATCCTTGGCAAGAGATCGCCACTATCTATCATAAATGATTTATAACCCCATCACCAATATCACCATGGTCTCTAATAGGTTACTCGGATACTTGGCTAATTCTCGCTGTAGATGTAGAGGTCTTGAGGTCCGACCTAACATGAAGGTGGGTAGCGAGAGATCCAGCCTCAAGCTCTGTTGTACCTGACTTTGACTCTCGTTATGATTACACTAGCAGTGACCTAACATTGAAGCGTCTGTCCTGAACTTAGTGGTTTAGTGGTTAGCGCGGTGGACTAGGAATTGGAAGGTTGGTGGTTCGAGTCCAGATTCGTATAATCTTAAACCGAAATTTTGGGCTGTTTGCCCCCTACACCTAAGCCTCAGAGTAAGGTTTTCGAGTCCAAGTCAAGTCGAAATTTCAACGAGCTGCCACTTCACTAAATTACCTTTAACAAAATGAGATCTGTTTCTTTCTATGATTTCGGGAACTTCGTATATATCTATTGACTATCTAGGTAGGTAAATGTGAACTGATATCAAAGGACATTTTTTAAGGGGTTTACCGTCACTGCTAAGGTCTTTAGTAAAACGATTTCTTCTTCTTCTTTTAATTTTTGGCGCCACTTTAATCTCATTCCAGGTAAGCATACTACATTTTTTTTTACTTCATCCTACAACCGATTATATCCATCATAGTTATTTAGTTATATGTAGCTATTAAATTAATGTCTCGCACTCTATTAAAAGCTCTGATTGCTGTTACATCACTCTGTGGACAAGAACAAGCACTAATTGATTTGTGTATTTATAAGGGCATGGAGCACGAAACTGGAATCATTTAGCATTTGTGCGTTTAACCTAATCCTAACCTAACACTGGTCACTGCTCATTTGTGCGTTTAACCTAACTCTAACCTAACACCCTAACCTATTGTTGGCGAATAAGATTTTTTTTTTTTTTTTTTTTTTTTTTTTTTTTTTGTCAAAATAAAAATTATTAGGTTTGGTTCAAATTCAATTTTTTTAATAAAAGATCAATTTTTTTTTTGTTTCTTTGTCAAAATAATTGTTCACTGGTAATCATCTACCCATTTATTTAAATAAAAAATATCTACCTATTCTCCATTTTTTTTCTTTTTAATTTGGAGACCCAATATTGGTTTTTGTGGTCACTACCATTGACAGAGACCTCAGAGCCGTGACTTAGGTGCTAGTCAGTGCTAGTCAGTAGTATATTGGTATTGATTTGTATTATCCAATATACGAGTACGTATTGTAAGGTTACTATATTGATCGGTCACTATATAGTTACTAGCAGAGAGCGTGAGAATTCAAGGTGACTCTACAACCAGGTTAGTCCAAAACCGAACCTTATATCAACTGATCAACCCTGCCCAATACCTGTACAATGTACTTTACCTATGTACAGTGTACATAGCTAAGTATATGTTTATTTATATCAAATGTACCTGTACATATTTAGGTAGGTAAATGCATTGGGTATGTTGACGTGCAAAAAGTTCGAGACACAATGACTGTGGATTTTTTTTTTTTTTTTAATACGAACGTTTTTTGTTAAAATAGGTTAAATAGGCAACAATACGAGCTTTCGGTATCATAAAACGTTTGGAATTTTGAAAATATTTTCTAAACAAAGTAAATAAAAGCTTGCCAGCCTAGTCAACTTGATAGCTTGTAAGCGTTATATCCCAGGTTTGACTGTCGACCGGGTTTAACTTTATCTGTCTTTCTCCTACAATGTCCTCTTTTCCTATTCGATAAGACCTCACCTATTATAGTTCTCTCCATTAAATCTTTCTTTCTCTCTCTCTCTCTCTCTCTATCTATATATATCTATAAAGAAAAAAAAAAGAAGCCTAGTTTGCTCGGAACGATTTTCAGATTTTCGTCCAGGACAATATTTCTCAACATAAAGAAGGTTCGGAAGTTTGGAAAGATAAGACAAGACCTCCGTATTGACAGTTCCCTCTATCAACTGGGTATAGAATCGGCTCTTAGGCCCCCTGATCTCCTCCTATCTGAATTCTGGCCTGACTTATCACCGGTTGAACCTAGTACCTAGGTATTATGTACCTACTTACATGGCATAATCCACCTATAATAAAATACGTCCTTCAGGCGAAAAAAAATGAGTCATCTCTCTCTCTCTCTCTCTCTCGCTCTCTCTCTCTCTCTATGTCGGTTTCTAAGTTCTGTTATTCTGCGGTTAGGCGTTAAGTCGTCATAATATATATATTATTCTGATTTTTTTTTTTTTTAATGTCAAAAACTGAAAGAGGTTTTTTCAGACGAGACAATGGAAGGTATATACGAGTACATAAATAGGTAGGTAGGTAATTTGCTCTTCCACACAACCTAATGGGAGGTATCTGAGCACACCTTTAGTAATACCACTCTCATCATACCTACATAGGTAATTAGTAATTAGGTATGTCTCATATAGGTACGTTGATGTTTGTACCATACCTACTTCGGTGGTGTAGTAGTCTAAGACGCCCGCCTGGTAAACAGGTGGACGTGGGTTCAATCCCAGCCGAGATATAGAATTTTACCTCAATATATTTTTGAAAATTTGACCATATTGACTTTTCAGTCCTATGCGAGCGGCACAAATTAGCACTACTATTGTAGCCCGACACATCTTTATGGTTCGCTCTATCAAACAACTTCAAAAAAGTGTTCACATATTTATGTAGTTCAAAACCAAGTTTCGGAGTATTACTTTCTGTGCCCTAAATCACCAAAGTATGGAAAAGTATCTTACAAGTGTAATAGCCAATGGAAAAGCAGAATTTTGAATTTGGACGAATCATATCGAAATATGAAATTGTAAATACTTTTCCATACTTTGGTGATTTAGGGCACTGGTTTTCTCTATCCGATATTCAGGAGCCGCGCTTCTTTTCATCACCCTGTATTCTCGAACACATGTGTGTCTCTAACGTCTATAAAGTCTATATGACGTCATATTCATACAATGGAGACATGCATCACTCTGTAGATATTTTCCCCGATGACAACTTGCCAAGATAAGCCCCTCGTCTTCATTTCGGGGCCATTGTTTTTACAAAGTAATTTATTGCCTGTAAATATTTTTTTCATTATTATTAGAATAATATTACATATTTAGATACGTTTATGTTGTTTTTTACTTCATCAACAATTCCGGGCACGTCTGGAGAATTTGTTTTTAATTTGAATAGGGAAAGTGTGAGAGCAATATGATATTTGGTTTTGGCTTGGATCATATCCTTAGGAACTCAGTGGATTTGTAGATTCCGTTCGTTGTTTACTAACATCTAAATTTAGGCATTATTTCAACAAACCACCTATGTACCAAATTCCGTTCTTTCTTTAACTACAAACGGAAATAGGTAGATAGGTAATAATATGTTTATATGAAATGGTTAAAAAGTAAAATATTTCCTATAAAATTTTCAGCAATACAACCGAAATAACCTTATTTTTGATTCCGTTTTGTAAATTCGTTTGCTCTCTTTCATTATTATTCATTACAGCCTCCAACGCAAAAGATTGGAAGAAATTATGCCTCACAGGTTATGAAATACACCCTGCACTCATTCTGTACTGTACTCCCAAAAATAAAGTCGAAATTGGCCCACCATCTCTCATATTGAAGCAAAAAAACTATACAAGAAAAATAATAATAATAATAATGAAAAATTTCACCTGATTGAATTTATAGTCAGTCTAGAATAGTCCAGATAGCTTGGTTGGTAGCGTCTGCCTTGTAAGCGCTAGGCCGCAGGTTCGATTCCCGTCCAAGGCGGATTTTATCCTGAACGGATACTGTTCCTTCTCAGAACGGCTGGCTTTCTCCTATCCGGTCTTCCTTTTCTCTTCGATTTCGGGACGATAAGACCTTAGCAGTTCAGTTTCCTCTATCAAACCTAAAGGCGATGAAACATGTATCTCTATTCTAGGTGTAAAGGCGATGAAACATGTATCTGTTAATAACTAGATAGTTGTATGATAAGTTAGACACATCCATTTTCATCCTAATTCTCCATCTCCTCCTCTGCAGTTTTGAATTCTCAATCTCAAGTCACACACATATCGAGCTCTGATCTGGCAAACATTTTAACCCCTCCAGTCTTTTGAATCTAAAGTTTGAACTTTAGGAAACTACTGATGGCCCTCCTCACTTGCCCACCACATGTAGTCAACTAGATCTGAGTAGATGCAAGTGACCCTGCCGATGCCGTGCATGTGGTCATTTTTTTTTTAATTATTTTTTTACAGATGTTTGATAGAGGCAAATGTAACTGCTAAGGTCGTATTGTTCCGAAAAGGAAGAGAGAAACAGAAGGAAGACAAGAGGAATAAACCAGCTGTTCCGAGAACGAACATTATCTATTCAGAATACAATCCGCTTCGGGTGGGAAATTAAAACCGCGGTATACGAACATTATCTATTTAAGATATAATCCGCTTGGGGGGGGGGGAATTAAAACCGCGGAACAGTGCTTACCAGGCAGAAGCGCTTCTCTCTGTCTCTCATACTATCTCTCGCTCCATCCCTCTCTCTCTCTCTCTCTCTCTCTCTCTCTCTCGCTCTCTCTCTCTCTCTCTGAATAAGATGAAAACATTCTAACTTATAAAAAGTGAACCTTTCGCGACTCAAATCAGAATTTGTAAAAAAAAAAGTACACCTTTCCCGAACCAAGTCAGACCCGGTCGACACGGTCAGGGTTAACGCACGGCACACAATCCTCGTACCGAGGAACCTTGAACATCAACCCACTCTGTACCTGGCATTACTGGCAGTCCTACACCTTACCTTATGCACCAAACCACAGTGTCAAATCTGAAACCCAACCGACCCGATCCGCAGCGCGAAATACACCGAACGAAGCGAGAGATTTTTGTCAAACCACGCAAAAAAAAAGTAAAAAACCGTGCCCCCGTAAACGGAAATTCCTCTGGTAAATTGTGTGGCAGAACCTCGAATTTTTAAATATTATATTTGTATTATTACATATTTTTCAATTTAAATTAATTATTTATTTATTTTGAAAAGCGAAAAATATTATTGGAAAATTCGTGCTGAAAAGTCCGAGGTACCTGATGCCTGATGCGAAGTAGGATGGTGCGTGTGTGATCTTTAGTAGGTAAGCGACCCCCCGGTAAATTGCCCCCATCTTACCCTAAATTCTCTTTTTTCAGCGATTTTTGTTGAAAATATTACCGAGTTTTTGTTGATTTGATTAGAAATAATTATTTATTAATTACCTACCTAATATGAAAGAATTAAATTAAGTAGATACCTACCTAATTTATTAAATCTATAGTTTTTTTTTTCTATTTTATTTATTATTAGGTATTAATTTATTTCTTTTTAACAAATTGACGTGAACCTCAAGATCAAATAACTTTTTCGGTGAAGTTGTTCTGTACAGTTTTTTGTTATCATATCTTCCTTACTGATAAGGTTCTTTGGTGTATTTTGTTTAGATCTTCGTTTGTCTTACATAAATATTAGCTGAAACTAGTTGAAAGTTTGATGTAAGTGCTCACTTGTAATGTCTGTGCTATGTTTAAACTCAGACTTTTGCTAACGAATTAAAAAATGTCACTCTAATGGAAATTACACTGGAATGGAAGGTTGTCAATTTTGAAACACGAGATGGAGTTTTTTTTATGATATTTGAATCATCAATAACACATAATTTTATGGATATTATTTTAATAGGCAGCTAAAGATAGCATTTTGAGAAAAATCCCTAGTAACTTTAACCAACACTTAAAATTAATCTTTTTCGTAAGTTTACCCCTTTCTTTGGTAGGTCGCTAGGTAACTACTCCAGGACATTATTGGGTTAAATTAATAGACTAAATCAGTGTTTCTTAATTAGTTTGGCCCGCGGAACCCTTTTCAAAAGGTGAACATCTTTGCGGAACCTTGAACTTTCAAGATTGCACCCCCCACCCCCACCTACATCAGGGGATCCCAAAACGGATATTTCCAACCATTTCCCGATTTTGAAAATTTGTACCGATCAAAACGGGAGCTGATAACAATGATGAGGATATCCACAGCCTTGATTCCTACGCGCATGGGTTAGCGATATCTAGGTATAGGTATGACGTCAGCGCCCGATACAGTGTTGCCGCTACGAGTCAAATGACTCGGTCCGGATGCGCCGGGTTTCTATCGTATCTTCGAAACTACTGTACGGAATTTCCTCATTTTTTTCCAACATTTTTTTAAATTTTACGTTCTATCGTTTTAAGCGATAGGTAAAAAAAAAATTATGAGACACCTCAATTTTATATAGTGTATTTCAGGAATTTATTGAAGAAAACAGATACTTTCCCTAGAAAACTGGAACCTAAAAGTTCCAGGGACTGAAATCTATGTAGGTAATAGATTCTAGAATAGATACACAATTATTATATGCTATTACTATTGAAGCTAAAAGTTTAGAGAGAGGACAATAGAGAATACGTCATGTTGGATTTATTTCCTTTCTATTTAATTAAAAAATATTGGACAAAATTATTTTACCTATTTTATTTCATTATTTTCATCTTCTTAGCTACTTACTATTAAAAACGAGCCAGTGGTCACTAAATTGCAAAGGCCCTATTTTATCTAACGCTTAAAAAGGACTTGTCCTACTGCTAGCTAAGTTCATAAATAGGCCTTTTATATTATAAATAGATTATCTAAAATCTACTAACAGCTAACTTATGATTCTTATGAAAGGACTTATCCTGTCTACGTGCCTACATGGGAAAATGCACCCGACCTCAAATCATTAATTTACAAAAAGATAAAATTTATCTTTAATCCCTAAAAATAATCTCATGTTAAAGTTTCTCGTTAACCTCTGAGAACCTTTCGAGACGGCTCGCACGTAGTCTAGAAGCGCTCTCAGGGGTTAACACTTTAAAATGAACTTTTAAACCGGGTGTTAGAAGATTAGTCATAAAAAAGATTAGGAGAAATTACCGTACCTATCTAATTTTATGATAATTATGCAAACAGAGCAAGGTTAACGTTGATCATTCAAAATGCAATTTTCAAGTGGGGTTTGTCTATGCAAAATTCATTCAAATATTAAATGGAAATAATTCACTGTTATTAGCAGATATTATTATTTAGTCCAGTGTTTCTTATCAAAATGCAATTTTCAAGTGGGGTTTGTCTATGCAAAATTCATTCAAATATTAAATGGAAATAATTCACTGTTATTAGCAGATATTAATATTTAGTCTATTAATTTAGCCCAATAATGTCCTGGAGTAGTTACCTACCAAAGAAAGGGGTGAACTTACGAAAAAGATTAATTTTAAGTGTTGGTTAAAGTTACTAGGGATTTTTCTCAAAAGGCTATCTTTAGATGCCTATTAAAAAAATATCCATAAAATTATCTGTTATTGATGATTCAAATATCATAAAAAAAAAACTCCATCTCGTGTTTCAAAATTGACAACCTTCCATTCCAGTGTAATTTCCATTAGAGTGGCATTTTTTAATTCGTATACCAACCCAATCATCACCCTTAATACTTTTACCTTAACATGTGTTTGGATTCCATCAGCTGGATTTTCTAAGCAGCAGGTAAGTCATTTATCTTCCATTAAAATTTTGTATCCCATTAAATTGATTGTTTCCTCTCTTTTTATAGGTTTCATAGAGGGAACTGTGACTGCTATGAGGTCTTATCGTCCCGAAAGCGAAACGAGAATAGAAGAAAGCCAACCGTTCCGAGAATGAACATTACCTGTTTAGGATAAAGTCTAGCGCTTACAAGGCAGATGCGCTACCAACCAAGCTAACTACTCGTAAGCTGCCTTTGATCTTCTCTGTAATATCTGTATCACAATAACTGTCGGATAATTTTAAATGCTTTTATTCCGACTTTGATTAAATCTCGTTTTCGTACCAGATGAGTTAACCTGGAAGGTACCTAAGGGTTAGGATCTATTCTGGGGCGAACTTTGTCCAAACGAATGAGGTTCGTTACCAGCTGATTTTCTGGTATCCCGTCTTCCTACTCTCTTCGATTTCGGCACGACAAGACCTCAGTCAATCAACCTATTGTAAATGAGGAAAGTAAAAAAGCTTGTACCAGAGTTACCTATAGACTATAGATGTTTAAACATAGGTAACTAATCAATCATGTTTCATGAAGATGCACAGGTAAAGCTAGACTTGTTGAAATCATTGGAACATGTTACAGAGTACAGACCACCATAGATATAAACATCTCTTGAAACTATTGAGACATTGAGAGCTAATATAGATATATTTATATACCTCTCTCGTTTCATGAAGATGCACAGGTAAAGCTAGACTTGTTGAAATCATTGGAACATGTTACAGAGTACAGACCACCATAGATATAAACATCTATTGAAACTATTGAGACATTGAGAGCTAATATAGATATATATATATTTATATACCTCTCTATTGAAACTATTGAGAGCTTATACATATAGAGCAAGAGCATCATGATCTCATTCTGTCACGTGATGACACAATCTAGAGTAAGCTCACCTCTAATATATGTACCTACCTCTCTATAGAGGCTAGAATCTAGAGTAAGCTCACCTCTAATATACCTCTCTATCTATAATATAGAGGCTAGAATTTCTACAGAGAGGATAAATTGGTTCGCGAGCACTATTTTTTTGTGGAGATGGGCCAATCAGTTGGTAATAAGACCTATATCTGTAAGAAGTTATTGAATATACCAGTTATGTTCGTTACTTTTGGAGCGACACAAATCATAATCTGAACATAACTTTTTGCATTGCAGTTTGCACCACACCTTTGTTTATCTATGTACAAAATAATATACATAATTATGTATGTACCTATGTTCTACTATGGAGACATAGCCATCATGTTTTCCATTGATGATGCTGAGGCAAAGTTGAAATTCGGATTCAGCGCCAAAAAATACATATAAAACCGTTGAGAAAAAAACTTTGGGAATTTTTTCCTGGAAAAATCCTCATCTTACTGGACTATATAGGTAAAGGTAACTTTTGTATAAACCTATATAGTTTGGTTGAAAGCATTAGATTTCCAACTTCACAAATCTGTTGGAAACAGACGTACATATTTATTCATTGCTTTCCTTTGCCTCCATAATTGTCCTTACGGGGATGAGTATATCAAGTACACAATATTTCACAAGCACAAAGCCGAAAAAAACTTCGTCTTTGCCAGGAATTGAACCCAGGACCACCTTTATACGAATCTATAGTGTCCCAGTGTGCTAACCACTCGGCCATGGAGGTTGGTCCCCTAAAAATACCACTTGATTCCAGCCCTGGTCCCAGTGTGCTAACCACTCGGCCATGGAGGTTGGTCCCCTAAAAATACCACTTGATTCCAGCCCTGGTCCCAGTGTGCTAACCACTCGGCCATGGAGGTTGGTCCCCTAAGAATACCACTTGATTCCAGCCCTGGTCCCAGTGTGCTAACCACTCGGCCATGGAGGTTGGTCCCCTAAGAATACCACTTGATTCCAGCCCTGGTCCGGACTTCACAAGGTATCCAAGAGTTAAATATTCTTCCAGTAGACATTGACGACTCCATATTTGGCAAACACAGGTCTCTCTCTTTCTCTCTATCTGGCACTTAACTTCTTACAGATATAGGTCTTATTACCAACTGATTGGCCCATCTCCACAAAAAAATAGTGCTCGCGAACCACCAGTTGGAAATCCTGGAGCTTTAAGGATCAAAAGAGAGTGTTCAAAATACCACATCTGAACCAAGAGACCCTGGCTAGCACAAATATGGATGAAACAAACCTACTGACTTTAAACCAGAACCATGCTGATGATGATGATGATGATGATGATGATGATGATGATGATGATGATGATGATGATGATGATGATGATGATGATGAGAGTGGTATTGTGGAATGACAAATATGACAGCTGATGTGTTGACATAGAAGATTAGAGATGATGAATATTGAGAGAGAGAGAGAGAGAGAGAGAGAGAGAGAGAGAGAGAGAGAGAGAGAGAGAGAGAGAGAGAGAGAGAGAGAGAGAGAGAGAGACACACGCCCCTCTCCCGAGATAGAGAGAGAGAGAGAGAAAAAGAGAGAGAGAGAGAGAGAGAGAGAGAGAGAGAGGAGAACGAAGATAAACGGATAGGGAGGTAAGAGAAAACATGGAAGAAGAGAAAAACCGAGATAGAAAAAAGAGTAGGAGAAGAAGAAGAAGGAGGAGAAGGAGGAGGAGGACGAGGAGGAGGAGGACGAGAAGAAGAAAAACACGAAAAAGAATGGTAAAAACCGAAATAGAAGAAATAGCTACCTAGGAGGAAATCCTTTACGGATCCAAAAAGAGGAGCAATATGAAATCTAAAAACCGTCAAATAAAACAACAGGAACGACTAGAAATATGACCTTCTATCTCATCATCATCATCATCATCATCATCATCATCATCATCATCATCATCATCATCATCATCATCATCATCATCATCATCCCTCCTCAATATCCTATGCATTAAGATACCTAAGATTATGGAAATTTATGCACAATTTCATGACGTATTGTTCAAGATTTGAGTTAAACAGTCCCCAAAACAACAAACCAAACTACGCTATAATGGACCTAAGTTCTGTTTGAGAAACGCTTATCCTAACTCATGAAGACACTCACGGACTCATGAAGACTTAAAAAGCAGTCACAGGATGGGGAAAAAACTCTAAACTTCTGAAGATTTTGTAGACATATCAAAGACTCTTAGTAGGTAGTTCATATTTTCAGTACAGTCATACCTTATACATAGATAGATAGAAATGTGCAATAAACCTGTAGATAATTAGTAACCAAGCAGACGTATGACATAAACATAACACAACTTGACCAAAGTCTAAACCACATTCTGGCGTAATCAGGTGAAAAACACTGAAAATGGAAGTGTGAGGTTGCATGACAGTCTTATTAAGTTATTACACCAATAGTCGAGTGTACTACAGTCTTCATGTTGATTTTGTATTTTTTTGTGTTAGGTATTCCATTATTTTTCCCTTCTTTTGACGGTTTTCTGGAACTACTCCTTTCAGTGATCTACTTATGAGGTGATGACTCATGAGTTAAATGTTTTAGGATCTGACTCATTGACTTTATACGTATAGTCTACCGAGAAAGTGAAATAACTCCTTTCCATAATAAATTAGTCCCTCACTCTCTTTGCACAGCTCTTGGCATCTCTATTTGGTATTTGGTTTGTTGTTTTGGGGACTGTTTAACTCAAATCTTGAACAATACGTCATGAAATTGTGCATAAATTTCCATAATCTACTTTTTTGTGGGACAGGCGGCATTTTAACTGGCAAAGTTATAATTTTCAACCATCTCCTCAATGGTTCTCTCCAGGCTTACTGCACTGTTGTTCCAGATGGTCATTCATCCGGACACCAACCAAGCACAACGTTACGTCAGGAACTGGTGCATTTAACGTCCTATCGCATGTACTGTCGTTAAACCCGCATCAGAAAGGTCGAAAAAATAGGACTTTTCTTCCTCATTCGTCAGTTTTCTCAGTCTTTCGGTATTGAACTTCGGATGGGATCGAATTTTCAAGAACTTTAAGAACCCCTGAGTTGCCAAACGAGAGAGGTATCCAGTACGAGGTAACAGGTGAGTAGTAAGTCTTTATAAGGAGATACCACTATGTCCCTGGACACGAATACTCGGAGAGCCCAAACTCAGATCAATAACGAACAAGATTAAGAAGCATATCTTTGATATGTCTCCGAAGCAGTATGCATAAATAATAATATCGCTGAATACTTGGTTATTTTGAAGAGGTTTGATAGAGGGAATTGTAACAATGGAGGTGTAAGTCGTAACTTGCCGATATCAAAGAGAGGGGGACAGCATAGGAGAAAGACAAGCATGCCGAGAACGAACCTTATCTGTTTAGGATAAAGCTCACCCCGGGCGGGAATCGAACCTGCGACCTATCACATACAAGACCGATGCGCTACCGTCCAAACTAACTAAACTGGCTTCTTTAATACATCTCTGAAGAAATAAATAAGTATATCTCTGAATATTCTTCTGCTTCTTGTGTCTTTGAAGTAGAGTTCCAGATTTGTACATCTCAAGAACCAAAGAATGACTTGGACCATAATCAGAGTGTAAACTTGGTTCTGAGCGTCCAAGCCAAAAAAAATCAATAGCTCATCTCTAAAGGGAATCAAGCTTAAAGGTGTATTTTCGGAGTGTTAGTCATCGAGCGACGCGTCGCGTTGATTCCCGTGCCTCCCATAGCTATCTGATTCGTCGATTTCAAACATTTTTGCAATTCTGAAGGTCATGGAAACAGAGATCCCACCACAAAGGACCAGATTATTTATATAACTCACCTAGTGGTACTGAGAGCACACAGATGATACTTAAAGTCTATAAACTCAGAACTCAGATGTTACTTGTGATCAATATACTTAGATAAATATCTATAGATTCTATAGTCTGTATAGGAGAGTTTACATCGTACTGTGTTCATCCAACCATAACCTAAAGTACACGAGGATCTGTCACATAGGTATGTACCTACATATCTACTAGCGAGAGATATATTCATTACTTTCCTCAAGTCCTCAATATCTTGTGCAGAAATAGATATGGATCTGCTATATTGAGTTTTTTAACCCATTGGTCATCACTTGATTAATCGATTTTTCTCAAAATAACTAGTAGGTAAATACTAAATAGTTCGGTCTAGATTTCCTAGGAAACCAGAAAGACCCTTTTGGATTGATTGAGAATGTTGGCCATTTTATCAAAATCGGAAGAATAAATAAGAGTTAGACCAAACAAAGGGCATTCGACGAATGGCAGATATATTATGCAGAACTTCTTTGAAGTATATTATCTGCCTTTTGGTTCTCCTTATCAAATTAATTATTTAAACTCAATATTGAAGAGTATTTGAGTGAAATTTTGAGTGTATGGCCGCCATACACGCCCTACATGGACGCTACCCCACTGCCATTCGTTATACGTATGCAAAAGTATTGAATCAAAACTTTTCGGATTATTTATTATTTTTGACGATCTTTACGAAAAAAATACATTTGGACAGTTATATTTTTCATGAGAATCATCAATTCTCTTTGTCCAATAAACAAAGGTGGAGGTGTAACACCCTCAATGCAATGCTTTGGCGAAGCTTTCCCCTCAATTGGTTTGACAAAATCTTCCAGTTCATCTAATCCTTGGCAAGAGATCGCCACTATCTATCATAAATGATTTATAACCATCACCAATATCACCATGGTCTCTAATAGGTTACTCGGATACTTGGCTAATTCTCGCTGTAGATGTACCTAGAGGTCTTGAGGTCCGACCTAACATGAAGGTGGGACCCATATCAGATCATAATTATTATTGAAGTTATCATAGGGCTCTGCATGTGTGATCATATTGGAATATGAACGCTAGAATAGATATTGATACGTAGTGGAGGATGGAATTCTCTCTCATCTTTGTCACAAAAAAAAAAAAAAACTCTTAGGTGTGTCCAAACATCGACTATGTGTCTGAAAACGGAAATTTGATTTTCAGTGTAACCGCAGCCTTACGCAGCCTTTTCAAACTTTAAAAGTCCCTTTAATTACAATTAATTTTCTCAATTTTAAAAAAAAAAAAAAAAAAAAAAAAAAACTCTTAGGTGTGTCCAAACATAGTGGACCGGCCGTCGACTATGTGTCTGAAAACGGAAATTTGATTCAGTGTAACCGCAGCCTTACGCAGCCTTTTCAAACTTTAAAAGTCCCTTTAATTTACAATTATTTTTCTCTCATAAAAGACAATAGTCTGTTTCATTTTTGCATAATATGCAAAAATTATGTATGTACGCGTGTATCTGATAGCCGTGCGTCAGACCAAATTCCAAGAAGCACGCCTGTGTATCTTCATTTAAAGTAGGTATCTGTTAATCTGGGAAGATACTTAGTTTGCTAAATCCGCCACGGTATAGAAGTGTGTGTGGATCTTTGAGTTTTAATTAATAATGTTCTTCTGGTCAGGAATTTGCGTGTGGGAAGCTCGGTAGACATTCTGGTACCACGAAACTTTGCAACATCATCATCATCAGCATCATCAATGGAAAACATGATGGCTATGTCTCCATAGTAGAACATAGGTACATACATAATTATGTATATTATTTTGTACATAGATAAACAAAGGTGTGGTGCAAACTGCAATGCAAAAAGTTATGTTCAGATTATGATTTGTGTCGCTCCAAAAGTAACGAACATAACTGGTATATTCAATAACTTCTTACAGATATAGGTCTTATTACCAACTGATTGGCCCATCTCCACAAAAAAATAGTGCTCGCGAACCACCAGTTGGAAATCCTGGAGCTTTAAGGATCAAAAGAGAGTGTTCAAAATATTCAGATACTGTAGCGTTTAGTCAAGGCCCAAGGAACAAAAGGGGACTGATATTTCGGAGTAGTCTGAGGCCCACCACACAGATTTGGGCCATCAGAGAGGCCTGACCTCCGCAGTCGTTTTCGGTGACCGTATGGCGGGCCTTAGAACCGAATAAGATTCCGATATGACAAACCATCGGAAGTCGATATAGAGGACTTGAAAGTGTACGACCGATTCACCGAATTACCAACCCTGATGTCATTGGTGTCATAAGTAATACTTACACATACCTAATTAGGTAAGAACCTATTTACTTTGCTATTATGGAACTGTTGGTAAATTGGCACTCTATTGCAGTTTCCTCACAACATAACGTACCTACCTAACATAGATATTGATAAAAGATCACAACATGCAAAATTTAAATAATATTATAGATCATAGATCTTTTCAACATCGAGCCAGCAGCGAAAACACGTTCAATGCACCCGTTCCTAATTGTTCACTGAAGTTAAGCAACGTTGCGCGTGGTTGGTATTCGGATTGGTGACCATCTTGGCGCTTAATATTATCATCTTGTTGGTTATTACCTTTTTCACTTCCCTTATCCTATAACCTTAGCAGTTACATTTGCCTCTATCAAACATCTGTAAAAAAATAATTAAAAAAAAAATGACCACATGCACGGCATCGGCAGGTTCACTTGCATCTACTCAGATCTAGTTGACTACATGTGGTGGGCAAGTGAGGAGGGCCATCAGTAGTTTCCTAAAGTTCAAACTTTAGATTCAAAAGACTGGAGGGGTTAAAATGTTTGCCAGATCAGAGCTCGATATGTGTGTGACTTGAGATTGAGAATTCAAAACTGCAGAGGAGGAGATGGAGAATTAGGATGAAAATGGATGTGTCTAACTTATCATACAACTATCTAGTTATTAACAGATACATGTTTCATCGCCTTTACACCTAGAATAGAGATACATGTTTCATCGCCTTTAGGTTTGATAGAGGAAACTGAACTGCTAGGGGGGGAACCTCGAACACTTTTGAAAGTTAAGAAGGGAACCGCAACAAAAAAAGTCTGGCCACCCCTGCCATACATTTTACTGATGAAAATTTGTAATGAGACAATAAGTTGACAGTACCTACTCGGGAATTTTTTTCTTTACCGGCAAGTGCCGTATGTATGATCTTTGTCCATTTGCCGGTGTCGTCCTTCTATTGGGCTAGATCACTAGGACCATACGACAGTACATGAAACCAATTCCGAGCACAAATGTGTCCTCAAGCATTTGAGGGACATTTTACGTGTACCTACTTACACAACTTAGATTGACCGTAGCTTTTGACTACATAATAGAAGAATTCAACAGGTCCCTGTCTTCCTGTTCTATTTCGGGTTCTATTCCTTACCTTTGTAGACTTATACTCTCACTACTGGAAGAAGATGTAATGTGGGGATGACTTCTAACTCGTCGCTTAGGACTTGGTTTGCTGCCACATCTGCAACCTCCTCCACCTGAAATAATAATATAATATGGTGTGAAGATCATGCGATCTACGTCGGTAGCAACATGGTAGTTGGTAGCTAAACTGACCCCCTAAAGTCGGTATCGTAATCAGAAGAGTCCTCCTGTGTTGTAAGTGTTAGATTAATTCCTGCCTGGGGGCGAGCTTTATCCTGAACAGATAAGATAATAAGATTTCTGTTGTTGTAGTTTCCCCTTTCAAGACTGAAAATAGAGTAGAGAGCACAGCCCATCGAGCAAAGAGCAGGTAGAGGAAAGTGACGATAGAGGTAAGTGACGACTTCAAACCGCATAGAACTGAGATCAAAACGCTCTATGCGCTATGCTCTCCACAATACTCTGTTTATAGCCTTAGGCCAGCCACTCATTGTCAGGTTAGAGAGAGAGAGAGAGAGAGAGAGAGAGAGAGAGAGAGAGAAAGATTTAATGGAGAGAACTATAATAGCTGAGGTCTTATCGAATAGGAAAAGAGGACATTGTAGGAGAAAGACAGATAAAGTTAAACCCGGCTGACAGTCGAACCTGGGATATAGGGCTTACAAGCTAACAAGTTAACTAGGCTGGCGAGCTTTTATTTACTTTGTTTAGAAAATATTTTCAAAATTCCAAACGTTTTATAATACCGAAAGCTCATATTGTTGCCTATTTTAACAAAAAACGTTCGTTTAAAAAAAATTCCACAGTCATTGTGTCTCGAACTTTTTGCACGTCAATATACCCAATGCATTTACCTACCTAAATATGTACAGGTACAGTTGATATAAATAAACATATACTTAGCTATGTACACTGTACATAGGTAAAGTACATTGGGCAGGGTTGATCAGTTGATATAAGGTTCAGTTTTGGACTAACCTGGTTGTAGAGTCACCTTGAATTCTCACGCTCTCTGCTAGTAACTAGTGACCGATCAATATAGTAACCTTACAATACGTACTCGTATATTGGATAATACAAATCAATACCAATATACTACTGACTAGAACTGACTACTGAGTACTAGCACCTAAGTCACGACTCTGAGGTCTCTGTCAATGGTAGTGACCACAAAAATCAATATTGGGTCTCCAAATTAAAAGAAAAAAAAATGAAGAATAGGTAGATATTTTTTATTTAAATAAATGGGTAGATGATTACCAGTGAACAATTATTATTTTGACAAAGAAACAAAATAAAAAAATGATCTTGTATTAAAAAAAATTGAATTTGAACCAAACCTAAGAATTTTAATTTTGACAAAAAAAAAAAAAAAAAAAAAAAATCAAAAAAATAAATTTAAACAAACCCTAAAAATTTTAATTTTGAAAAAAAAAAAAAAAAAAAAAAAATCTGACAGAGTAGGAGATTTTGACAACTTTTCTTCTTCTTCTTCATCTTCCTCTGAATCAATTTCGGGCACACCTTACCAAAGCTATAAATGATTCCAGTTTCGTGCTCCATGTCCTTATAAATATAAATACACAAATCAATTAGTGGTTGTTCTTGTCCACAGAGTGACGTAACAGCAATCAGAGCTTTTAATAGAGTGCGAGACATTAATTTAATAGCTATAACTATAATGGCTATAATCGGTTGTAGGATGAAGTAAAAAAAAAATGTAGTATGCTTACCTAGAATGAGATTAAAGTGGCGCCAATAATTAAAAGAAGAATAAGAAGAAGAAGAAGAAGAAGAAGAAGAAGAAATCGTTTCACTAAAGACCTTAGCAGTGACGGTAAACCCCTTAAATAATGTCCTTTGATATCAGTCCACATTTACCTACCTAGATAGTCAATGATTCGTCCAAATTCAAAATTCTGCTTTTCCATTGGCTATTACACTTGTAAGATACTTTTCCATACTTTGGTGATTTAGGGCACTGGGAGAGTGGCCGAGCGGTTAAGGCGCTCGACATACTATTTCCAAGTAAGAGGACTCAGGTTCAAATCACACAGCAACCTCTTTTTTTTCTTCTTTCTTCATTTTGAGACTCTTTTATTTACTTTCTATTCTATCACTCATCCAGATATCAACAAAAGTCAATGTTGCTTCGGACTTGGAAAAAAATTCGAAAAAAAAAATCCAATATTTTTGAACATTTTAAACGATCCCTTATTACATGGGGAGTATTTTGAGATAGATAATTTTCGACCAAAAATCGGCCGTCATATAGGCGGCTCAGGCTCGGGACCTGACATTTAAAAAAAGTTCAATTTTTGAACATTTCAAACGATCCCTTATTACATGGGGAGTATTTTGAGATAGAAAATTTTCGACCAAAAATCGACCGCTTTACAACAAACCGTTCTTGAGATATTTTGTATACCACCTTTTCTCATTTAAACCTGTAGTATGTACATACATACGTACAGACCATGGGCTAAAAATTACTTCTTTGACATCAGGGGATCCCAAAACGGATATTTCCAACCATTTCCCGATTTTGAAAATTTGTACCGATCAAAACGGGAGCTGATAACAATGATGAGGATATCCACAGCCTTGATTCCTACGCGCATGGGTTAGCGATATCTAGGTATAGGTATGACGTCAGCGCCCGATACAGTGTTGCCGCTACGAGTCAAATGACTCGGTCCGGATGCGCCGGGTTTCTATCGTATCTTCGAAACTACTGTACGGAATTTCCTCATTTTTTTCCAACATTTTTTTAAATTTTTGATAACAATGATAAAGGATATCCTCAGCCTTGATTCCTACGCGTATGGGTTAGCGATATGTAGGTATGACGTCAGCGATACAGTGTTACAGTGTTGCCGCTACGAGTCAAATGACTCGGTCCGGATGCGCCGGGTTTCTATCGTATCTTCGAAACTACTGTACGGAATTTCCTCATTTTTTTCCAACATTTTTTTAAATTTTACGTTCTATCGTTTTAAGCGATAGGTAAAAAAAAAATTATGAGACACCTCAATTTTATATAGTGTATTTCAGGAATTTATTGAAGAAAACAGATACTTTCCCTAGAAAACTGGAACCTAAAAGTTCCAGGGACTGAAATCTATGTAGGTAATAGATTCTAGAATAGATACACAATTATTATATGCTATTACTATTGAAGCTAAAAGTTTAGAGAGAGGACAATAGAGAATACGTCATGTTGGATTTATTTCCTTTCTATTTAATTAAAAAATATTGGACAAAATTATTTTACCTATTTTATTTCATTATTTTCATCTTCTTAGCTACTTACTATTAAAAACGAGCCAGTGGTCACTAAATTGCAAAGGCCCTATTTTATCTAACGCTTAAAAAGGACTTGTCCTACTGCTAGCTAAGTTCATAAATAGGCCTTTTATATTATAAATAGATTATCTAAAATCTACTAACAGCTAACTTATGATTCTTATGAAAGGACTTATCCTGTCTACATGCCTACATGGGAAAATGCACCCGACCTCAAATCATTGATTTACAAAAAGATAAAATTTATCTTTAATCCCTAAAAATAATAATAATAACATTAATAATAAAAGGAATGCTTATTTTACAACTTATTTCAGAATAGAAAGCAAAATAGAAATGAAGGCCGCGGTCAAAGATTTGTCTACACAATAATCTAGGGCGAAAACACTGGAAGAGTTTGAGTGTGAACGATCCCTTAAACCCATATTCACAAAAAAATTCTCGCTCTCAAGTCAGACTTGAGTGAATTTTGGCCAATCAGATGTTTTGGAATCGATGCTTCAGTGCAGCTTGAGAGTCAGTATTTTTTTCAGAAATATGGCTCTTATTCTTAAACCAATGATAGGGGCTAATGACATTCGACGTCGTTAAAATGAATTTATTAAAAATCTTAAACCAATCAAAGCAGTTTAAAACCCATATTTAACGATATACTGGCTCTGAAGCTGCACTTAAACATCAAATCCAAACATATGATCGGCCAAAATTTGTTTCAGTTTGACTTGAGAGCGAGAATTTTGGTTCATAAGGTTTGAATCCAGTTAAAGCAAGACATTGGTTTATCTGCTGGATCACACAGAAAGGCAACCAACATTTCGCCCCATCTCTTTATTTTAATAATTTTTATAACTCTAAATATTTAAAAAAAAATCAAGACACCTATTTACCTACAGGATAATTAGAATTCTGGCATTTCATTAATGAAGAGGACATTACAAAAAATCCTTTGGTTGGTCTGAAAAATAAATGGTAAGAGAAATCTATGGGTATAGTTTAGGATCCACAACATTTAAGGAGCACAACATTTAAGGAGAATAAAAATGCAGTTGCTGTTTTTTTCTTTCTTTCTTTTAAGGCCTACTAATTAGACATTTATTTTGCTTTTTCTATATAGACCATTAAAAAGATCTAATCGCTTTACAAATTTTAATATTAAATAATATTATGGCCGCTTCAAAAACAAAATCAAAGATTCTTTACAAAAGAAATATGAAAATTTTCGCTTTTACAAAACTTGTAACATGGGAAGAAATCAATGACATTATAAATTACTTGATTTTTTTTTTAATTTAATTATTAATAATGTACGCGTAGTCTGAGAAAGTGTCAGTAATTCAGACGTTAAGTCTGATTTACACTAGCCTAATACTCGTGAGCAGGAAGCTAACTTGGTCTTTGATCCAATCCTCATTTTCCGAGTTTTGACAAGGAGTATAATATTGTCAACAGAGAGAGTTATTGTAGGTATTTGTTTAAAAATAAATAAAAATTGATTTATTGGAGAAAAAAAAAATCCGTGAAAGTCGAGCTAATCTTAATTAGTTCCGTGAAAATTGACGCTAAATTAGGTTTCTCTATAAATTCCTTTTGTGTAGCTTCCCCTTATGAAAATCTCACTCCAAGCCACTAAAATAAGACTAAAAAAAAAAAAAAAAAAAAAAAAAAAAAAAAAAAAAAAACGGACATACCTACGTCACAAATGACCTGTTTGTTGATAGGAGAAGAAGAAAAGTGGTATCCTTTTTCTTGTAAGATAGAGAGTTTGGAAGGTGGATGGTTTTGTAATTGGAGCGATCAAATTAGCCATTAGGTGAGGGCTAGAATCTCTACTCAGCAAGCAACAGCGGATGAATTTACAACAGAAGGTGTGAGCGCCGGGACACCCAAACCAGTTATGCAATATGCACAACAGGTTTCATCGTTGAAATTTAATATAACTGGGTAGGTATAATAATTTATTATGTAGCTACCTGGTAGGTATTATAAAGGTATCTTAGCCTTTCATGTCTAAATTTACATTTAAATTAACAAAATAAAGATTCTTTACAAAAGAAATATGAAAATTTTCGCTTTTACAAAACTTGTAACATGGGAAGAAATCAATGACATTATAAATTACTTGAGTTTTTTTTTTATTTAATTATTAATAATAGGTATACTCGTAGTCTGAGAAAGTGTCAGTAATTCAGACGTTAAGTCTGATTTACACTAGCCTGATACTCGTGAGCAGGAAGCTACCTTGGTCTTTGATCCAATCCTCATTTTCCGAGTTTAGACAAGGAGTAGGTATATTTGTCAACAGAGAGAGAGTTATTGTAGGTACCTAGGTATTTGTTTAAAAATAAATAAAAATTGATTTATTGGAGAAAAAAAATCCGTGAAAATCGAGCTAATCTTAATTAGTTCCGTGAAAATTGACGCTAAAATTAGGTTTCTCTATAACTTCCTTTTGTGTAGCTTCCCCTTATGAAAATCTCACTCCAAGCCACTGAAATAAGACTTAGTTCATACTCAATCCGTGTGAGTGCGTGACATGATAGCAGTGCGCCGAGTCTCTCTATCTCTCTCTCGACCCAGTAGCGGCTCCTCACAACTATGGCGGTCCTTCTTCTCCTTAGTGCCGCCTAGTAGGGGGATGTTAACACTGGCAGAACCCCTCGAGTCACTACCAACTCCGCCACTGCGAGTGAGGAGTCTGGAATAGAGGATAATTATGTACGTATTAAGTATAAAATATTACATTATATTTAGGTACATGAGGGTAATGAGTTGATGGGATGGTAGATTTCTACGTAAATTGTTGGGAAAATTCAGTTTTCAGATTTTTCAGATCGATTTATCTCAGGAGTTGCGCCAATTTTAAATTACCACTGAAGTTAAGCAACGTTACTAGTGGTTAGTATTTGAAGAGTTGATGATCGGGGACAACAATTCCGGCCTATTTCTGGATCACTCAGGACTTAGCCCTGTGAGGACTATTGAGTAGCAGGTTGAAACCCCAGCAAAATGTCGTGATTAGGGTGGAGTGAAAAAAAAAAAAAAAAATGTTTGAATTTAAAAACGCCTGATATGTCCAAAGTTGCGTATTGATGAGTAGATTAATCCCTGAAAATTTCAAGAAAAAATTCTATCATCTTGAGGTCGCACATTTGGCTTGATATAAAATACCTACTGTATGACGTTTGTAAAGAACTGTCCCCGATATGATAAAAAATGGGAGACCTTCCCAAAGGATGCTGATCCAAAAATAACATGAAAAAAACTGATCTCAATCACCGTTTCTCACCTAATATGCTGTCCGAAGTTCCTCAATCTATTGACCTTCTTCAGTTTGCCATGATGTGAGGTATCCCGCAATATATCAGAGGTTATATCCTCACTAGTATCTTCACTAGAAGCCTCGGTTTCCGCAGCTGCGGCTACTTGTTGGAAATGTTGTGCGGCACGATGTAGGGCCGCGGCTTCCGGAGTTGCGGCCTGGGGTGAGGTGTGGTGCTTGAGAGGACGGTGTCTGGGGGGAATTATACCAGACATAGAGAATTAGATAGTCGAACCTGTCTAAGTGGGAAACCTGGATAACTGGGAAAAAAATCGTGGCCCCTTCATGGCATCCTCTCTAAACACTTTTTATCTTCGTTTCGTGTACTGTCGTGGACACTTTTTAGCCCGTCCTTCCTTTATTAAATTACAATAGTAATAATAAAAGTAAAAAGTTATAGGGACGGGCTTAACGGGCTATTGTATTCGCTTCGGTGTCGTTTGTGACTTGAGATTGAGAATTCAAAACTGCAGAGGAGGAGATGGAGAATTAGGATGAAAATGGATGTGTCTAACTTATCATACAACTACACACAAAAGGCCCAAATTGAGGCTTAGGTGTAGGGGCTGGCCAGCCCCAAAGGACGGGTTGAGCTTCTACGAATCTATCATACAACTATCTAGTTATTAACAGATACATGTTTCATCGCCTTTAGGTTTGATAGAGGAAACTGTAACTGCTGAGGTCTTATCGTCCCGAAATCGAAGAGAAAAGGAAGACCGGATAGGAGAAAGCCAGCCGTTCTGAGAAGGAACAGTATCCGTTCAGGATAAAATCCGCCTTGGACGGGAATCGAACCTGCGGCCTAGCGCTTACAAGGCAGACGCTACCAACCAAGCTATCTGGACTATTCTAGACTGACTATAAATTCAATCAGGTGAAATTTTTCATTATTATTATTATTATTTTTCTTGTATAGTTTTTTTGCTTCAATATGAGAGATGGTGGGCCAATTTCGACTTTATTTTTGGGAGTACAGTACAGAATGAGTGCAGGGTGTATTTCATAACCTGTGAGGCATAATTTCTTCCAATCTTTTGCGTTGGAGGCTGTAATGAATAATAATGAAAGAGAGCAAACGAATTTACAAAACGGAATCAAAAATAAGGTTATTTCGGTTGTATTGCTGAAAATTTTATAGGAAATATTCATTATTATTATTTTTTTTTTTTTTCTTGTATAGTTTTTTTGCTTCAATATGAGAGATGGTGGGCCAATTTCGACTTTATTTTTGGGAGTACCTACAGTACAGAATGAGTGCAGGGTGTATTTCATAACCTGTGAGGCATAATTTCTTCCCATCTTCTGCGTTGGAGGCTGTAATGATTGATAATGAAAGAGAGCAATCGAATTTACAAAACGGAATCAAAAATAAGGTTATTTCGGTTGTATTGCTGAAAATTTTATAGGATTTTTTTTTACTTTTTAACCATTTCATATAAACATATTATTACCTATCTACCTATTTCCGTTTGTAGTTAAAGAAAGAACGGAATTTGGTACATAGGTGGTTTGTTGAAATAATGCCTAAATTTAGATGGTAGATACCAAAACTGTACCTATGTGTTTCAAAAATGGTAATTGAGGTGTCTCATATGGGAGATAATTAGTTATACCTAAATAAATTTATCATATAGATAAAAAAAATAAAAATAAAAAATAATCGTACCCTCTTTTCCGAGATAACTGTCTGTCCCCATAGAAGGACTTATCCAAACCTGGTCGACCTATATATCAAATTAAAGGTCTTTTTACCAGGAACACGAAAGTGGTCGTGCAAATTTTGTCCAGAAAACAATAAAGCAAAAAAAAAAAAAACTGATTTTTGGGGTATTTTTTTCATATTTTCTCACACAAATGAGCTCTAATCTTGAAATTTGTCGCGACGACCTATGAACTCAAAGCGAGAAAGTTTTAGATAACACTTCAGTCGTAAGGTACGCCGAGGAAGGCCAATAAATGGATGGTCGATCTTACCACTGAGAATTAACACAGTGTCAAGGGTTTTCTTTGAGGTCACCCATTTGATTTACACAGGGCCAGTACCTATTCCTTGAACCCGGATGAAAACTTCTCTGTGATAAGAACGGACATTTTACTGATGAAAATTTGTAATGAGACAATAAGTTGACAGTACCTACTCGGGATTTTTTTTTTCTTTACCGGCAAATGCCGTATGTATGATCTTTGTCTATTTGCCGGTGTCGTCCTTCTATTGGGCTAGATCACTAGGACCATACGACAGTACATGAAACCAATTCCGAGCACAAAATAATGTGTCCTCAAGCATTTGAGGGACATTTTACGGTGCCTACTTACACAACTTAGATTGACCGTAGCTTTCGACTACACAATAGAAGAATTCAACAGGTCCCTGTCTGTAATGTGGGGATGCCTTCTCTGTCTCCCTGTTCTATTCCTTACCTTTGTAGACTTATACTCTCACTACTGGAAGAAGATGTAATGTGGGGATGCCTTCTCTGTCTCCCTGTTCTATTCCTTACCTTTGTAGACTTATACTCTCACTACTGGAAGAAGATGTAATGTGGGGATGCCTTCTCTGTCTCCCTGTTCTATTCCTTACCTTTGTAGACTTATACTCTCACTACTGGAAGAAGATGTAATGTGGGGATGCCTTCTCTGTCTCCCTGTTCTATTCCTTACCTTTGTAGACTTATACTCTCACTACTGGAAGAAGATGTAATGTGGGGATGCCTTCTCTGTCTCCCTGTTCTATTCCTTACCTTTGTAGACTTATACTCTCACTACTGGAAGAAGATGTAATGTGGGGATGCCTTCTCTGTCTCCCTGTTCTATTCCTTACCTTTGTAGACTTATACTCTCACTACTGGAAGAAGATGTAATGTGGGGATGCCTTCTCTGTCTCCCTGTTCTATTCCTTACCTTTGTAGACTTATACTCTCACTACTGGAAGAAGATGTAATGTGGGGATGCCTTCTCTGTCTCCCTGTTCTATTCCTTACCTTTGTAGACTTATACTCTCACTACTGGAAGAAGATGTAATGTGGGGATGCCTTCTCTGTCTCCCTGTTCTATTCCTTACCTTTGTAGACTTATACTCTCACTACTGGAAGAAGATGTAATGTGGGGATGCCTTCTCTGTCTCCCTGTTCTATTCCTTACCTTTGTAGACTTATACTCTCACTACTGGAAGAAGATGTAATGTGGGGATGCCTTCTCTGTCTCCCTGTTCTATTCCTTACCTTTGTAGACTTATACTCTCACTACTGGAAGAAGATGTAATGTGGGGATGACTTCTAACTCGTCGCTTAGGACTTGGTTTGCTGCCACATCTGCAACCTCCTCCACCTGAAATAATAATATAGTATGGTGTGAAGATCATTCGATCTACGTCGGTAGCAACATGGTAGCTAAACTGACTCCCTAAACTCGGTATCGTAATCAGAAGAGTCCTCCTGTGTTGTAAGTGTTAGATTAATTCCTGCCCGGGGGGCGAGCTTTATCCTGAACAGATAAGATAATAAGATTTCTGTTGTTGTAGTTTCCCCTTTCAAGACTGAAAATAGAGTGGAGAGCACAGCCCATCGAGCATAGAGCAGGTAGAGGAAAGTGACGATAGAGGAAAGTGACGACTTCAAACCGCATAGAACTGAGATCAAAACGCTCTATGCGCTATGCTCTCCACAATACTCTGTTTAGAGCCTTAGGCCAGCCACTCATTATCAGGTAAACCTGATCAGGTGTCAGGTATACCTGATAGAGTCAGTTCTACCTGATAATGTGTGTCCTCATCAGGTATCAGGTAGACCTGACATTCGGACCTTTTCAGTCGTACCTGTCAGGTCTACCTGGTGTCAGGTCTACCTGGTGTCAGGTCTACCTGGTGTCAGGTCTACCTGATAGTGTGTGTGCTCTTCAGGTGTCAGGTCTACCTGATAGTGTGTGGCTGGCCTTAGGAAAAATCATCCCGCTTACCTCCTCCCCTATCGCTGCCACCTCCAGGGGTGCGACATTCCCCTGCCCCTCCCTTCCTTCTCTCCTTCTTTCGGCAAGCTGTCCGGCGCGCCGTCTTACAACAATCCGGACTCGGACAGTCATACAGACCGTCTGAATCGGTTAGCCGGCCGTAGAACATGGGGTTGAACCGGCCTAGACCTCCGGCCGAGGTTTTGTCACTCAGCGGACTTTCACTGCGAGATGACACGGGACTTCCTGAGGGATAAAATTAGAGAGGGATTATTTTAGGTAGGTATTATTTTGGGGGAAATATTGAATATTGTATCAGGTAAACCTGATCAGGTGTCAGGTATACCTGATAGAGTCAGTTCTACCTGATAATGTGTGTCCTCATCAGGTATCAGGTAGACTTGACATTCGGACCTTTTCAGTCGTACCTGTCAGGTCTACCTGATAGTGTGTGTGCTCTTCAGGAGTCAGGTCTACCTGACAGTGAGTGGCTGGCCTTAGGAAAAATCATCCCGCTTACCTCCTCCCCTATCGCTGCCACCTCCAGGGGTGCGACACTCCCCTCCCCCTCCCTTCCTCCTCTCCTTCTTTCGGCAAGCTGTCCGGCGCGCCGTCTTACAACAATCCGGACTCGGACAGTCATACAGGCCGTCTGAATCGGTTAGCCGGCCGTAGAACATGGGGTTGAACCGGCCTAGACCTCCGGGGGTGGGGAAAAACGGGAATTGATGGGATCTTGTAGTGTGTCCCTCAAAATAGCTTAGACGAGACAATATTTGCCAACTAGTTGGTAGGTCCACATTAGCACCAGGAGGTAACCTGTCGACATTTTGGCATTATTGCAATCAAGTTACTTTTGATGAAATCAAATAGGACTTTCTACATGGAAACTAAGCACATCACCATTTTACCCATCGCATGGTCTTCAATATACAGATTAATTCAATGATTGTCAATGACCTTTGGTTCTTGCTTTCTGTCTCAGGAGACCAAGAGCTGTCGGATGACTGTACCATGTCGGACAATCAAAGTAACGACGAAGGATTCGCCACAGACCATGTGGACGACAAAAGTAACGACCCGACAGCCACCAGTAGTAACGGCAACAATACCAAGGCCGTCACTAAGGATGCTAAGGGTGGCAAAGACCTGAAGACATTCCTATCACCTGGATCTATCAACATGGAGGATACCGGAGTTGTAGGGAAGAAGAGTCTCCTACAGTTACCTACCATTGTGATTGATGCGGATGTGGGGGGCTTTGGAGGAGGTGAGTCGAATTAGAAGAAAAACTAAGGAAATATATGTAAATTATGAATTGAGGGGTTTGAGGCAAAAACGACTTAAAATCTAAATATTTCCTATGGGCTATAAGTAGTTTTTGCCTCAAACCACCCAATTATTGATTTGCGGTCAAGCTGAGAGCCTTTTCAGAATTTTCGTGGGTATCACAGCACTACTAAGAACCTTATTTACTCCTTTTATTAATTCTATAAATTTCACATTTACTCTAGTAATGTCACCACTGGTCGCTACTTGATTGTCCTGAAGACACTGATGAGTGCACCCCGAACTCCAAGCACAGAGCCGAAAAACTTCGACCCCGCTGGGATTCAAACCCGGAAGTTATTTCCGCCTTGCAATCATATTGTGATACCTACTCGGTCACAGAGGTTCCTATGGCACTCAATAATATTCAATATTTCCCCCAAAAAAATACCTAAAGTTGCCTCAAACCCCTCAATTCATAATTTACATATATTTCCTTAGTTTTTCTTCTAATTCGACTCACCTCCTCCAAAGCCCCCCACATCTGCATCAATCACAATGGTAGGTAACTGTAGGAGACTCTTCTTCCCTACAACTCCGGTATCCTCCATGGTGATAGATCCGGGTGATAGGAATGTCTTCAGGTCTTTGCCACCCTTAGCATCCTTAGTGACGGCCTTGGTATTGTTGCCGTTACTACTGGTGGCTGTCGGGTCGTTACTTTTGTCGTCCACATGTAGGGCCTGGGTTGGTGTTCATCGACTTTTGATCCATCACAGGCACCTGGTGGAAACAAGGGAAAGTTCAATTCAATGCATTCCTAATTTGAATATTATGAATGAGAACTCACACAGGAAAACGGTCCCTATCGAGGTCACGAAATCCGAGATATCCCAAAATCGAAATCACGTTAGATATTCAAAGCGTTTACCAAATTTCATCGAAAAAGAACAAACCATTCGAAAATTATGGGAACCAAAAATTCAAAAAAGGACTCCTACAGAATCTACGAGGCAATAAATGGGCTCAAAATCTAACGAGAAAATACTCTTCATATTTTGGATAAATCTGTCAAATTTCATCAAAATCGAACAATCCGTTCTATAGTTATGGGATGAAAGGTAAATCCGAACATTTACCTGAATACTGATAGTAGGTTTCCGAGACCCAAACGTGGGAGACTCCATGAGATTTGAACTGGAGGAATAGGGAGTACACGAATCATCGGATGCCTGGAAATAAAACAGTATAAATAATCAGTGTGGAGTTGGAATCAGAGACTTGGCGTAGATATTATTACAACAAACGGTTTTTAGTGGTCGTCCACATGGTCTGTGGCGAATCCTTCGTCGTTACTTTGATTGTCCGACATGGTACAGTCATCCGACAGCTCTTGGTCTCCTGAGAGAGAAAGCAAGAACCAAAGGTCATTGACAATCATTGAATTAATCTGTATATTGAACACCATGCGATGGGTAAAATGGTAATGTGCTTAGTTTCCATGTAGAAAGTCCTATTTGATTTCATCAAAAGTAACTTGATTGCAATATTGCCAAAATGTCGACGGGTTACCTCCTGGTGCTGATGTGGATCTACCAACTAGTTGGCAAATATTGTCTCGTCTAAGCTATTTTGAGGGACACACTACAAGATCCCATCAATTCCCGTTTTTCCCCACCCGTGGCACAAGCTTCCCCATCCGTGGCTCTGCTTATACGGATCGGTATACCATTTATAAAAATTCAGTATGGTCTGAGAGTTATATTGAAAAATAATAAATGGAAACTTAATAAATAAGATGGGCATGCTACAACATGGACCTGTAAAGTCCGGTTTAGCCGATCGGTACAAAATAAAAAAGGCTGTGAAACAGATTTCTCTCTCTCTCCCTCTCTTTCCCACTCACCTGGTTCAGGATCTTCCACACGGCAGGTCCTGAGCAGTGGCGAAGGTCTCCTGTGATGATGATGGTTACCAGGTGCCATGGCCCCCCCAGTACCTCCCCCATCCTCCGCTTCTGATGGGCACAGTGGGTTATTAGATCCACATCTGGACAAGCATATAGGAAAAGTATTACCACTAACAACGAAATGCATGATTTATAAAACTTTATGTGAATCTACATATATTCACATATCGGAAGAATCGAACCACCATTAAATTTGGCGTGAAAAATTACATAGGAATGCCTTTTTGGCAGCTCAAATATCTTAAACAGAAACCATTCAAAATTTGCATTAGAGAGAATGCTTAGTGGACCAGGAAAGTGTATTGGTGACTTTTATGGGGCAAAAAACTGATTTTACGGGTTAATTTCCTATGGGGCACTTTGAGATTGAACACCCTGTAGAAAAATATACATACCATAAACCATACATAAACCTTATTATTATTACCTAGACGAAGCTGGGGATGCCATACTGGAATAGCCACTCTCTGAGGCACCACGTGAATACAGGGTGTATGGGGAGAGATAGCACATCCCGCCCCCACCTCCAGTACCCTCGGATGAGGTACCACCTCCACCACCACTACCACCCCGGCCCTTACCACACACCTCGGTGTCATCAGACTCCGCCTGGAATCAGGGAATGGAAGAGACACTTATTAGAAAATGAAGTAGAATAGGAAGAAGAAGAAGAAGAAGAAGAAGAAGAAGAAGAAGAAGAAGAAGAAGAAGAAGGAGAAGAAGAAGAAGACACAGAGAAATTAGAATCGGATATCGGAATAGAAAATGGACTAGTTGCGTACTAAAATGAAAAGAAAAAAAGATGTCCGACTTGCGTACTGGGTCATTTTTTATTTGTTGAAGGATTTTGAGGGATTTTTTATTAGTGCGAACATTAAATGGGAAAAAACATTCCCCTGTTTTCCTAATTTTGCTCATTTATAAAGTCCTATTTATATGTTTCCTAACCCTATAAAACCAATGCCACACAAAAAGTTGCTCGTTTGTGAAAGTTCTTTTGGCGTGCTACCTAACCCTATCACTCCCAGAAAGTTGATCATTTGTGAAAGTTCTTTTCAAGTGCCACCTAACCCTGTCATTCCCAGAAAGTTGACTATTTGCAAAAGTCCTTTTCGTGTGCTAGAATTCTTTCGTGGGATAAAATAAGGGATTTTTTTTTGTGGGACCAAAATCTACCTGCTTTTATTCCGTACACAAGTAGTACATCTTTAGTACGCAAGTATGTAGTACTGTCTACCTGAAAATTTAGTACGCAAGTAGTACTGCAGTACGCAAGTAGTAAA
This sequence comes from Diaphorina citri, assembly GCF_000475195.1. Taxonomy (NCBI): domain Eukaryota; kingdom Metazoa; phylum Arthropoda; class Insecta; order Hemiptera; family Psyllidae; genus Diaphorina; species Diaphorina citri. Next base: position 121,077 of record NW_007377473.1, on the reverse strand, counting down.
CACCGGTAGACATTTTCAAGGGACACTTACCTCACTCATAGTTCCAGTGACAGTAATAACAGGCGGCCCATTCCCATATTGAGAAATACTGATCAGATTATCCGACTCAAAGTCCTGACTGTACAGCTGATGGTTACTCCTGTGTGGTGGGGGTGAGCCCAGGAGATGATTACCTCACTCATAGTTCCAGTGACAGTAATAACAGGCGGCCCATTCCCATATTGAGAAATACTGATCAGATTATCCGACTCAAAGTCTTGACTGTACAGCTGATGGTTACTCCTGTGTGGTGGGGGTGAGCCCAGGAGATGGGGGGGAGGAAATTTGGGTGAGGATGAAGAAGTAGGGGAGGGGGACTCAATGGTGACCGTGGGTATGATGAGCTGGTGGGGGCGACGACCTGTGTGATGTGGGTGGTAGCCAGATGATAGGGAGACGTCCTGAGGAGAGAAGATAGTAAGGATTAGAGCCCTAACAACATTTTTGGTTGAGTAATTGTGAACTGGAAGGACAGAAGACTAAATAAGAGAACTGTACAAGGGACAGAAGGTTGTAGTCAGAGTTGAGAATGAAGAAACGGAAGAAGTAATCATAGGAAGAGGGGTAAGACAAGGATGCTGTATATCACCTGCACTGTTCAACTTGTACGCCGAGAAACTTTTAGAGGAAGCGTTGGGAAATACAAGAGGAATAAAGATTGGAAATGAAAACATGAGGAACATAAAGTACGCAGACGATCAAGCGGTACTAGGAGAATCAGTAATAGAGTTACAGAATTTGGTAGAAAAGATCAACGAAGCTGGAAAAAGATTTGGAATGAAGACATATGTGGGAAAGACAAAAGTGATGAAAATTGAAAAAGAAGAAGAAAGCATGAATGTCGTATTAGAAGGAAAAATGCTGGAACAAGTTGAACAGTTCAGGTACGTGGGAGGAATGATTTACACCAATGGAAGCTGCACTCAAGAAATAAGAAGCAGGATAAGCATTGGGAAGACAGCATTTCTCAAGGTGAAAGACCTACTAACAGCCAGAAGACTCCCCCTGAAGCTAAGGAAAAGGTTTGCAAAATGTTATATTTGGAGTGTGGTTCTGTATGGTTCCGAAACGTGGACACTGAGGAAGAAAGAAGAGAAGTATCTAGAGAGTTTTGAGATGTGGCTGTGGAGAAGAATGGAGAACATTAAAGTGGTCAGACAAGATAAGGAATGAAGAAGTATTGAAAAGAGTTGGAGAAGAGAGAAGAATATTGGAAACAATACGAAAAAGGAAAGCGAGCTGGATTGGACATATTTTCAGAAGAGATTGTTTGCAGAGACGAATCATGGAAGGAGCGATTAAAGGAAGGAGATCAAGAGGAAGAAAGAAATTTGGTATGTTGACGGATATTTTGAAAGGAAGAAGCTATGAAGAAATGAAAAGACATGCTCAAGATCGTGAAAGTTGGAGAAGGTGGCGTTGAAATCTGTCGTCAAACAGAACTACAAATATATATAATTGTTAGAGCTAGGGAGGGAACTCGAATAGCAGTAAAGAAAGAGTACATTTACCCTAGCCGTAACCTTCTACATATTACGTATTATTGTGGTCAAATTCTCAAATAAGTAAATCACCTGTTTACAGGTGACTGTCGACACCACTACATCACCAACCTAATTATTTATTGTGGGAGCTGGGATTTGAATCGCAGTACCTACCCTCGATTATGAATCCAATGACTTTCACCCTTCGTATAAGTTCAATCCATCTTTTATGACTGTGTGCCCCTACACCTAGGTCTCGAAGTGAGCTTTTGTGTATGCAACTATGCACTGTATGCCTTTCATCTTTAAAAACAGCACAATTGGGACTGCCTTCTAAATCACACCAAAGGTCATACCTACTGTAAAACCGTGAAGTTGTAAAAACAAAAGTACAGACATGCTATGACACAGGCAAAGTATTCTCACCGAGTTATCGCTCATGCCACTATTCATGCTATGGCGTTGCATGACGGGAGTCAGGGCCGGAGTAGGAACTTCATGGATAGGGGACAGGCCTCCCTTGTTACTGGACGGTACTTCTAGGAGAATGGTAGGGCCTGGGTTGGTGTTCATCGACTTTTGATCCATCACAGGCACCTGGTGGAAACAAGGGAAAGTTCAATTCAATGCATTCCTAAGTTGAACATTATGAACTTTGATTGAATGATAATAACTAGTGCTCCCATGAGAACTCACACAGGAAAACGGTCCCTATCGAGGTCACAAAATCCGAGATATCCCAAAATCGAAATCACGTTAGATGTTCAAAGCGTTTACCAAATTTCATCGAAAAAGAACAAACCATTCGAAAATTATGGGAACCAAAAATTCCAAAAGGACTCCTACAGAATCTACGAAGCAATAAAAGGGCTCAAAATCTAACGAGAAAATACTCTTCATATTTTGGACAAATCTGTCAAATTTCATCAAAATCGAACAATCCGTTCTATAGTTATGGGATAAAAGGTAAATCCGAACATTGACCTGAATACTGATAGTAGGTTTCCGAGACCCAAACGTGGGAGACTCCATGAGATTGGAACTGGAGGAATAGGGAGTACACGAATCATCGGATGCCTGGAAATAAAAAGGTATCACAATATGATTGCAAGGCGGAAATAACTTCCGGGTTTGAATCCCAGCGGGGTCGAAGTTTTTCGGCTCTGTGCTTGGAGTTTGGAGTGCACTCATCAGTTTCTTCAGGACAATATTATTAAGTAGCGACCAGTGGTGACATTACTAGAGTAAATGGGAAATTTATAGAATTAATAAAAGGAGTAAATAAGGTTCTTAGTAGTGCTGTGATACCCACGAAAATGCTGAAGAAGCTCTCAGCTTGACCACAAATAAATAATCTTTTTAGTGGGGATCTCACTAGTTATTGTGTTTCTCATTTATAGACGGACAAACAATGCAGACCACATTTAGTGTAAGTAAGGTTTGAATGTAAGATTTCTTACTTTTAGAACTCCTTTTTTAACGAAATAAAAGGGGAAAAATATTAATTTTTCAATTTTTTATACCTTTATTTTTTCAATTTCCTTTACTTGTTTCAAATTTTCGACTTAAAATAACTGAATATGAACAAGAACTCATAAGGAAATCAAGATGGCTACCTGAGGGGAAGTACAAGTGGGGGATGTAGTGGCGGACACGAGGGCTGAGGAGCGGTTGACTCCGCCCCCTCCCCCTACATTATGGGAGGGGAGGGAGGAGGAGAAGTTTCTGAACATGGCCAGTATGGAATCAGCGCTACAAGCGGCCAGTGTGAGGGGGCGCACTATGTCAGACTCTGCAAAGCGAAAACACACAGCATTGTAAAACCGGGATGAGACAACATTTTATCAAGTGCTACTTTTTTTTAGGTTTGATGGGGGAAGGTCTTATCGTCCCGAAAGCGAAGAGAGAAGACAGGCTAGGAGATTATAGGAGAAAGCCAGCCGTTTTGAGAACGAACTTTATCTGTTTAGGATAAAATCCGCTCCGGACGGGGATCGAACCCGCGACCTAGCACTTACAAGGCAGACGCGCTACCTCAAAATCTAATTAGAATTTTAATTTTAAAAACCACCATTGTTATTCTTGGGTAAAATTGACAGTAACTTTACTGTGAAAAGGTAGCTAAACATTCAATTCAGTCAGACCAGAAAGCCTTTTTATGGGATGGACGGACATTCGGGCGGGATTAGGGTACAGACAGCACACTACTCTGCATTCCGGGGATTGACAAAAATAAAATAGGCTAGTAGGGAATTGGATGAACAATCTGCTATATGAAACACCTGAGACATGGTTTGATATTAATGGTTTACGGGTTACAATGGCAGAAAAAGAAACACAACACGGCATGTTTGTCTAATAAAAGAAACTGAAAAATACGTATTCAAAGAAAATAAAGATTTTCCTATTTTCTATCAACACGAAAAATGTGGAAGCTTCATTGGATTCAAAGGGATGAGACCATTTTCCAAGCTGAAATGTCTAGATAGGTATCTAATGAAAGGTATCAGTTCACCCAATTAGGTAGAATAACAAAATTGGTCAAATTCAATGCAATGCAAAACTGAATCTAGTCTATGTCTAGTTGTCTAGCTAGAAACACAAGTATACTAGTCATCGCATTGAAGGATACAATAGGTAGGTATGTAAGTAGGTTATTTTTCTAGTTTATAATAATTTAATAATACAAAATTTTATTAAGATAGTTAATTAGATACATTTTGAAAAAAATCCAGACAAAAAGATAAGTGCATATTCAGGTCTAATTTTTATGGTGGACACATTCAAAATTAAAAAAGAGATGTGTACTTAAGATAAATAATATTATTATTAATTATATATTTTTATAATATCAACTAGTAGGTAATTTCTAAGCTAAACACATCTACTATGAGGGTCGGGAAAAGCCAGTAGCACGCGGTTGCCCAGATGCCCCAGATGGTCACCCAAGGTTCATTTGCCTAGGAGTCCGATTTCAAATCTCCAATCAATGGGAGCTTAAACTAAATGATCTACTACTCTAACAACAACAATACAGCTTACAGGTAAAGATACCGATCTACCTATAACTGACAGGCACTGAAAATACAACTTGGCAGTGGCGTGTATCTCATGGAACCTAGGGGACACCTCTTAACCTTCTCTCTACTACTACTTTTTTCTTTTCGCTTCCCTCTTCTTATCACTTAGTGAAAATAGTACATAAGTGATTATTCAACCTGGATTCTAAAGCTCACATAGTCCACGGTAGATTGATGTCGACGGTAAAACCGGCCACACTGCCTCACAATATACATAGACTATGTGTGGACACCGCTTTAGACCACCACATTGGCATACTTTATACGAGTTTATAGCTTTTGAAAATCTCAAAATACACCACTGCAACAGTGTCCTACTTCAGGCAACCAAACTACCCATCACAGGCACTGGGGACACATGGGAAACCAAAATACTTCCAGGATTTAACTGACAGGCACTAAACACGACATCCAGGATTGACTGACAGGCATAGAATGCAATCCAGGATCTACAATACATCCTGGACTGACAGGCAGGTTCTACCTGTCAACGTAGGAATGGCAAGGTCGCTGCTAGACAAGGAGTCAGACCCTGGGTTGGAAGACTGAGAGCTCAGTACTGGCGCTGTAGACGGACTAACCCGGGTTCGAACCTTGCTGGAGGACTGATTAGATTTAGATGGGGAGGTTGAGGACTGCTCGGTAGGGGGGTTGGAAGACTGAGAGCTCAGTACTGGCGCTGTAGACGGACTAACCCGGGTTCGAACCTTGCTGGAGGACTGATTAGATTTAGATGAGGAGGTTGAGGACTGCTCGTTGTGTGCGGTGTCTGATAGGGGAACGTCTGACTGTTGAGTGACAGGGCAGGTCTGCTCGGTAGAGACAGGGGGACAGGTCTGCTCTATGGTGGCGAAGGTGACCACTTTCTTCTCTTTCAGATTGACGTCTGCAAAGTGGGTGTGGTTTGAGAGGCCCGCCATGGGATGGGATATTGTTCTTGCGATTGTATTGTCAGAAATTCTGCCATTTCTTTTCAGTATTATACCTGGCATTATATCTAAGCTACGGTAGTGCATAGTTCAAGCTCAATTATTCGCACATGAAATAGGTAATCAATTATTCGCACATAAAATAGGGCCTTGAGGGGGACAGGTCTGCTCTATGGTGGCGAAGGTGACCACTTTCTTCTCTTTCAGATTGACGTCTGCAAAGTGGGTGTGGTTTGAGAGGTCCGCCATGGAATAGGATATTGTTCTTGCCATTGTTTTGTCAGAAATTCTGCCATTTCTTTTCAGTATTATACCTGGCATTATATCTAAGCTATGGTAGTGTATAGTTCAAGCTCAATTATTCGCACATGAAATAGGTAATCAATTATTCGCACATAAAATGGGGCCTTATGCCCTAGATTTATAGATGATGTGAAACCCTGAATAAAACACAAAAACTCCTAGGTATAATGAAATAAAATAAAGCACCAACCTGATCCAATTGAAAAGCAAGTCTCTTGAATATTTGAATCATCACTGCTCGGCTTCTTCACCAACTTCTTGAAGATCTCCTCAGCTTCAGTCTTATTCTTGGTGGGGGTGGAGTTGTTTCTACGTTTCCTAGGAGATGGGGTTCCTAAAGTCAGAATACAACATGGATGAGGATTGAGGATACAAGGTTAATGGTTAGGTGGAAGAGTATAACTCAAGAGGGAAGGTAAAAAAAACAACCCCTGAATAAACATGAAAGAGAAAAACAAGTGAAAAAAAAGAACATCAAGTTTTTCCTAGCACTCCTTGATTGCCTTATGTTTGTCCTATACCGGGGGGTATAAACCGAGTACATGTCTTAATTCGACAGTCTAAGTACTCTAAGTTTAAATGGTCTTATCGTCCCGAAAGCGAAGAGAGAAGACAGGCTAGGCTAGGAGATTATAGGAGAAAGCCAGCCGTTTCGAGAACGAAATTTATCTGTTTAGGATAAAATCCGCTCCGGACGGGGATCGAACCCGCGACCTAGCGCTTAAAAGGCAGACGCGCTACCTCAAAATCTAATTAGAATTTTAATTTTAAAAACCATCATTGTTATTCTTGGGTAAAATTGACAGTAACTTTACTGTGAAAAGGTAGCTAAACATTCTATTCAGTCAGACCAGAAAGCCTTTTTATGGGATGGACGGACATTCGGGCGGGATTAGGGTACAGACAGCACACTACTCTGCATTCCGGGGATTGACAAAAATAAAATAGGCTAGTAGGGAATTGGATGAACAATCTGCTATATGAAACACCTGAGACATGGTTTGATATTAATGGTTTACGGGTTACAGTGGCAGAAAAAGAAACACAACACGGCATGTTTGTCTAATAAAAGAAACCGAAAAATACGTATTCAAAGAAAATAAAGATTTTCCTATTTTCTATCAACACAAAAAATGTGGAAGCTTCTTTGGATTCAAAGGGATGAGACCCTTTTACAAGCTGAACTGTCTAGCTAGGTATCTAATGAAAGGTATCAGATAAACATTAGGTTCACCCAATTAGGTAGAATAACAAAATTGGTCAAATTCAATGCAATGCAAAACTGAATCTAGTCTATGTCTAGCTAGAAACACAAGTACACTAGTCATCGCATTGAAGGATACAATAGGTATGTAAGTAGGTTATTTTTCTAGTTTATAATAATTTAATAATACAAAATTTTCGACGGATTTTAGTAAATAGACTGCGGGTTGATGAATGGGGAGAGTTGGGGGGAGCTCCTGTAAGAGAGTTAGGGGAGGGATGTTGAGGTCATCCGATGATGATATTGTGGTGCTCACGATTTCTCATATAACTTCTCACTTTCCCCAATTTCCATCACGGAAGATTAGGTTTTCTACACATATTTGCGAACCACGGAATATTGCCCCAAAAGCCAAAAATTGTATTTATTGGAGCTGTTGGCAAAAAGGGACGTCCAATCTGGCCAATCTAAATTGAGTACCTATTTGAATGTGAAATCTGCCACTTAAGCTCAAACGCCTCAACTCGTCTAACAGACCCAGGTCTCTAGGTTTGTCAGTCTGAACGTGTGTGGCGGACAATGCTTCCGACCTAGGTCTGTCAGTCGGTCTGAATTTGACTGGCCGTCATAAGGTGTGAAGTTTTCTTTCAGGAACCGGCTCCAGAATTGACAACTCAGGAACAATCTTCAGACTTCAGAGCTATCTTATATTTAGAGAGAGAGTTGTGAGGTTACAACGTGTGTGGCGGACAATGCTTCCAACCTAGGTCTGTCAGTCGGAACGTGTGTGGCGGACAATGCTTCCAACCTAGGTCTGTCAGTCTGAACGTGTGTGGCGGACAATGCTTCCGACCTAGGTCTGTCAGTCGGAACGTGTGTGGCGGACAATGCTTCCGACCCAGGTCTGTCAGTCGGTCTGAATTTGACTGGCCGTCATAAGGTGTGAAGTTTTCTTTCAGGAACCGGCTCCAGAATTGATAACTCAGGAACAATCTTCAGACTTCAGACCTATCTTATATTTAGAGAGAGAGAGTTGTGAGGTTACTTATGAGAGAGTTATGAGGTTACTTATATTTAGAGAGAGAGTTGTGCGGTTACCTGTGGTGGGTACGGGAATATGACCGCTCCCCATTGGATGAGAGCAGGCGTGAGAGTGAACACAATGGTGATGAGAATGACCCAGGTGTGAGCGAGATGAGGAACTGGGGTCTGAAATAGAACAGTGAAACAGTATGATAAAACAGAATGAAACAGCAGAGTCAGAGTAAATAGAATAACAGAATGTCTAAAACGGATCGTTTGATAGAGGGGCTTTACCCTCCATTCGACGACAAGCTACCCACTTCTATTCTTTTGAGGAACTGGGGTCTGAAATAGAACAGTGAAACAGTATGATAAAACAGAATGAAACAGCAGAGTCAGAGTAAATAGAATAACAGAATATCTAAAACGGATCTTTTGATAGAGGGGCTTTACCCTCCATTCGACGACAAGCTACCCGCTTCTATTCTATTATGGGACTGGTTGCTCCTCTCCCGAGAGAGTATGCAATTAACACTGCGACCTCTGTAGATCTATTGTGACCAGTATTTTTCCCCTGCCCGAGCTGCTATACCCTGGCCTTGATGGAACCTAGAAGTACCCTCAGTGGTGTATATCAACCTCTTCAGTTTCTCTAAAATTCACCTACAGCACCTCTAAAGAGTCCGCACACTCAGGTTTATTCCAGAGAAAAGCTGTGAGTCCATATACTATCCCATTAAGAGGATACCACGAGGTGCCATCAAGGCCAGAGAGCTAGCTCAGGTCCTCCGAACTGAAGGGGTCTAATGAGGGGTTTGATAAGTCTGCTATCCTAGGGCCTTGATGGAACCTAGAAGTACCCTCACTAGTATATATCACCCTCTTCAGTTTCTCCAAAATTCACCTGTAGTACCCCTAAAGAGTCCGCACACTCAGGTTTATTCCAGAGAAAAGCTGTGAGTACAATACATATACTATCCCATTAAGAGGATACCACGAGGTGCCATCAAGGCCAGAGAGCTAGCTCAAGGCCTCCGAATCGTAGGGGAGCTCAAGGCCCCCGAATCGTAGGGGTCTGATGAGGGATATTCAGGTACATAATTATGTCATTGTACCCTACTTCCTGAGACGGACTTGACCGTAGTCCCATTCAGGTACCCTCAAGAGCCACTGTTACTGTCTGTGGCTTGACAGGGCTGATTTTGTCTCAGTTTTACGTCCTCCAGCGAGACGCTAGCTACCCGCTTACTTACATAAACCTCACCCAACCTGAAAAGACAGATGGTCACCCATCCGAATGCCAACCACGAGTAACGTTATTTAACTTCAGTGATCGGTAACTGGTGCATTCAACGTGCTATCGAAACTGCTTTTGAAACTTCTAACGCTATGTCCACACATAGTCCACGGTCGTCAATCGACGAGGTGAATCTATGTTGTCCAGGCAGTGTGATCGGTTTCAGTCATCGATCGACGGCCGTCAACTATGTGTTGACACAGCTTAACAGGTCCCCACAATACAGTGTTTCTGATACTACCTACACATAATTATGTCATTGTACCCTACTTCCTGAGACGGACTTGACCGTAGTCCCATTCAGGTACCCTCAAGAGCCACTGTTACTGTCTGCGGCTTGACAGGGCTGGTTTTGTCTCAGCTTTACGTCCTCCAGCGAGACGCTAGCTACCCGCTTACTTACATAAACCTCACCCAACCTGAACCTGAAAAGACAGATGGTCACCCATCCGAATGCCAACCACGAGTAATGTTATTTAACTTCAGTGATCGGTAACTGGTGCATCGACGAGGTGAATCTATGTTGTCGAGGCAGTGTGAACGGTTTCAGTCATCGATCGACGGGCGTCAACTATGTGTGGACACAGCTTAACAGGTCCCTACAATACAGGATTTCTGATACATGTAATAGGGTGGAGAGTCAAAATGTAGGACACCTTCATACTCACAATGATGCCGACTTCTCTCGTTCTCCTCGGCCAGTAGTTTCTCCAACTTGTCCGGGAAATGTCGCCTAGCACACCAGAACATCCCGAGTACCAATAGTACCACGGTGACCGTGATCAGACCCAGCCAGAAGGGTTCCTGGAGCATCCTCTCAGCGAGGGGAGTTTGGGGGATGTGCAAAATACGCTCCGAACAGTTCTCACCTAGGAGGAGAAGAAAAATAGGTTTAAAACATGGGTAAATGATAGATATCTATCGTACCTTAAATGTCTATAGAATTCTTTAGCTGGTGAAGGAAAATGTCCTCTCTTTGAGTTAAACTTCCTTTAAGACTGTACTTTCACAGGTGTTCCGTTTTTCATCAGTCTTTTAGACTGCGGGAGTCAGTCTTATTCTGGCAGTAGGTATAAGCAGGGTATATTCTATTCTATTCTTTTCCAAGACGTCCCGTCCGTGGTGATATATTAGACCACCAGGATGTAAAATCTTCTACACATGGGTAGAGTGAATACACATTAGCTCATTACCATTACTCACCAGATCACCAAAGTTTTATGTTAACAACCTTCGTGGCTTGGAGATACTGGCACATTCTGAGTTAAAAGTCTCCCATTGCCTATTGCCTACACAAGTACACAACCCACATTTTGCTGTGAAAATATTTTGGGTGAAAAATTGAAAATCAAATCGACCTTTTCCAAACAATAACACTTTTCCCGTTCAAAGGCTAACTTTCATTCCTACCTTTCCACCAGGCATAGCAGCGACACACATAGCGCCTATCCGACTTCTCCACACATTGTCCGTGTCCATTACAAGGCGAATTATCACACGGCCGTATTCTGACGTCACAAGTTACACCTCTGTAGCCTTCCTGACAGTGGCACTTGTAACCAATAGGGGTTAACTCGCACGAGCCGAATAGACACGGTTCGAGCTCGCACATTGTGAGCGCGCAGAGCATGGGGGGGGGGGGGGAGGAGTAGACGGCAAAGTTACTTAAAATCACTGAGAAAAAAACTAGGGTGTCGGAAGGCCAATCCATTGAATGGGTTCCGGAACACTAATATAGATATCAGGAAGCTCGACACTATAATATGGCATACACCCTGAATCAGGGGGAAATATCCCAATAGTAGAGTTCCATCCTAAGTCTCCCTGTCTCCTTCCAGCTTGTGGCACCCTATCAGTCTCTCTCTTTCTCTTTTTTAAAGAGGTTTGGTAGAGGGAACTGTAACTGCTAAGGTCTTATCGTCCCTAAAGAGAAGAGAGAAGGAAGATAATATACGAGAAAGTCAGCCGTACCTAGAACAAACCTTATCCATTCAGGATAAAATCCGCCCAGGACGAAAATCGAACTTGCAACCTAGCGCTTACAAGGCAAACGCGCTACCCTACAAGCTAACTAGGCTGGCAAATTAAATTCGAATCATCTTACCAGTGTAATGTCCAACACATTGGCAGAATGATTTGGCTCCATTAGAGAAACATTTGCCTCCATTCTGACAAGGATTTGGTTGACATGACTCCACTCCTGTCTCTGAGGAACCTCGTAACAGCTTGGACTTGTAGTTGTAATCTGAAAATTGGAGAAAATGGGATTAATATATTTTTTAATGTATAATAATTTATTATTTATAGAGGTAGGAGCCCGAAAATGATATCCTTATGGAAAGAGTCTCCTCTTCATGATCTTCTTCTGCGCCTTTTCCCGTGTTCAGACGGGGTTCCACTCAACCTTTGCTATTTGTTTAGCAAGGGAAATTTCAGAATGACATTCTCCCTGTTTAAAGTCCCCCAGCCCGACTCAAATCGTTCATTATCTGTGCTAAACCTGCTGAAACAGAGAGCCTTTTCAAAAATTCCGTGTGTAATATATTCTGTATCACAGAATTACCAAATGCTTCCTTTACTATTATTTACCATTAATTCTCAGTCTTTTTAGTTTCAGTGGCGCTACATAATTGTCCTCACCAGGATGACAAAACCCAGAACTCCAAACACAGAGCCGAAAAACTTTTACCCCGCCGGGGATCGAACCCGGTACCTCCGGGAGGAAAGGCAAGTTCCACTCACCGACTCGTAGTGACACAGACACATTGAGTCTCATGCCATACGGGCTACCGGGAGCACTCAGCTGGCGTACATGTATACTATTCAGATACGATACAATAGTCATAGGTGGAGCATAACCACCCTGAGCTTCACATAACTTCCACCAGGTTCCGTTCAGTTCAGCGTAGCTGTCCTTGACTTCGAGATAGGCAGGGGCGGTCGAAGACCCGTTGGTGTTGCTGCCACAGCCTGGGCCTGTGTCTAACAGATCCATGCCTGAAATGATTGAATGGAAATTAATATTTAAGCTTGAGTTGAATGAATTATTTCAAGTTCTAAATTGAATAACTAAAGTAAGATTTTAATCAGACGATTTTGAAATTATTTTGTCTACTGTTTGTTTCACTATAACTCTTGAACGGTTTGTCCCCAAAGACGAAGGGAAGCCACTGTAGTTTGATGGAATTTGGCAGAAATGTATTGAGAATAAAGGAAATTTTCTCACGAACTAAGACTTTTTTTTAAAGAGGTTTGATAGAGGGAACTGTAACTGCTTAGTGCTTAGGTTTTATCGGCCCGAGATCGAAGAGAGAAGGAAAACAGGATAGGAAAAAAGCCAGCCGTTCCAAGAGTGAACCTTATCCACTGAGCATAAAATCCGCCCCGGGCAGGAATCGAACCCACGACCTAGCGCTTACATTTTCCAAAGTAACAATATTGAACCACTCACACAGGGCAGGCATGGTTTGATAGAACACGAGTTGTATACAATATCCCAGGGGAGCAACCAGGCGCTGATTATAGGACACGGATAGTCCAGGGGGTGGTGCGGGGAAATTCAAATGTCTCAATATCATGCCGGTGCCATTGAATAGATGAACCACCCTCTCCTCCGATACTGAATTAACTGAAGGGGCAAAACGTTTTAGATCATGAACTACTTGGTTGAACGAAGTGGGTTCAAAGTTCTAACTCGAAAATTTTTCTTTGATATTTGACGATTCTTGTTTGATGTTTGAAAACATTGTATCCGCTTGCTTGTTTCACCATTAACTTCCTCTCCAGGACGGATAGTCAAAATCTTATGAGAGTTGGCAAATTAATATGTTCAACAAATGAAGAAATTTATAAATAGATAATAAGGAAATGTGCCTAATAAATTTTGGGCCTAGATAGATCTTTGGGGATCCCAAAGACCCTTTTGCTGATTCAGTTGTACAGTTGACTGAATCATCAGTTCTTCGTCACATTTAGGAGTATCTTTTCCCGACGTTGAGTAATTTTCATCTAAAAATCGGCACTTTTTCAGGATTTCCCGTCTTTCAAAGAACAATGAAGGCCAACCCAAAATACCGTGACTAGCTTTCTGGTTAAAAAGGGAACCTTCCTCTAAACTCACCTATTTTATAATTTGCCTTGAACCCCCTCCCACTGGGCGATGCTCCGGTGCGCAGTCTCAGCTCCAGCCGCTCACCGAACGACAGGAAGGCGCCATCCGATAGTAGCGCTCTGTTAGCATAGGGACGGAAACTGGGGGTACCAGCACCTAGCGAGATGTCTAGTGATGCCTCCTGTAGCAGATTCTGGTCGTAGACATCTTCTAGATTGTAGTCTACTATCTCCAACCATACCCTGCGACCCGCTGTAATAGAATAGAATTGAAATCATTTGAATTCATTTAATTGACTCTCTTGTGTCTATGAAGATTACCAAATTACCTATCCTCGAAATTCTCCTTTTTTCGATAAGGCGCTTTACCATGTCGCGCCTTTTAATTCTCCATGGATTTAAGTTTTACTGAGTTGTCCCTAGACTGAAAAATTATGTTAAAAATTAAAATCTCTTTTTTGATCACTTAGGTGATTTTGTATTACAGAAACATTAAACTGATCTCACATATCTAAAATTTCTTGATATCCAAGTGGCAAAAATAGCCCAATAATATGTAGTCAATAGAGTATTGAGTTCACTCACCGGGGGCCAGCACGGTAAACGTGCAATCCAGATGGGCCAATAGGAAGTGTGGATAGTTCGGACTAAAGATGACACCCTCTCGCGCTGTCAACAACTGTATGGGACACCCGGATACATCTACTGCACGCCACTGAATCGAGAAACCCGAGGCTGATACGGAATAATCCGAGTGAAAGCGAAGTGTGGCTTCGTTGTTTTCCGACACGAAGTTCAGTCTGCGGAACGAAGAGATAGATTAGAGCGAAAGAAGTTCTGAAAAGCCAAGTAGGTATATTAGAGCTAAAAAGATGTCTGAAAAGCGAAAGCAGAATCTGTAGCTCATTGGGTATAAAAGGAACTAAAAGATTGTGAAAATGCAGAAAACGTTCAAACGACTTCCACAAAATTTTTAGCTTTTACCCCTTTGTCTTTTACGTTGATTTTAATCTTTGAGGAAGTAATCACCAACTGTCAAACTTTCTTGCCTTGGCGGGCATTTTGGTGATAAGAAATACGAGTATTTGGTGTGGACATGAAACAATATTCCTAATCGAAACCGAATTTTCAACATTTTATTATGTAGGTACTTTATTTTTTCCCCCTAAGAACCATCATACGTATTTGTGAGCTTAAAAAAAATCAACTCCAAAATATTGACTCACTGGGTAAGCGCTGAAATATGATGGTTGCCACACAGTCTGGTAGGTGGCGTAACACTAGCTGCATGATACATCTCCACATAATCATACAGACACTCGGACTGAGGTTCCAAGTCGAGCCGAAGAAACGCGAGCACTATTCGGGTTTCCTCGGGTCCCCGAATAGTGACCCAGTAGTCCAGATTGTTGGCGTAGTTGGAGGGGAAGGCGGGGGATGTGATGAAACCCTCCGTGCCGGTAAGTGAGGTGTTCGCGTTAACCGGGTTCTCTGTGGAGGGGAGGGGAGGTTAGTTAAAATATGTATTGTAGACGAGATTTATTGTGAACGGAACATATAGACACCAATAGTACCACGGTGACCGTGATCAGACCCAGCCAGAAGGGTTCCTGGAGCATCCTCTCAGCGAGGGGAGTTTGGGGGATGTGCAGAATACGCTCCGAACAGTTCTCACCTAGGAGGAGAAGAAAAATAGGTTTAAAACATGGGTAAATAATAGATTTCTATCGTAGCTTCAATGTCTATAGAATTCTTTAGCTGGTGAAGAAAAATGTCCTCTCTTTGAGTTAAACTTCCTTCAAGACTGTACTTTCACAGGTGTTCCGTTTTTCATCAGTCTTTTAGACTGCGGGAGTCAGTCTCATACTGGCAGTATAAGCAGGGTATATTTTATTCTATTCTTTTCCAAGATGTCCCCGCCGTGGTGCTATGATGGTTGCCACACAGTCTGGTAGGTGGCGTAACACTAGCTGCATGATACATCTCCACATAATCATACAGACACTCGGACTGAGGCTCCAAGTCGAGCCGAAGAAACGCGAGCACTATTCGGGTTTCCTCGGGTCCCCGAATGGTGACCCAGTAGTCCAGATTGTTGGCGTAGTTAGAGGGGAAGGCGGGGGATGTGATGAAACCCTCCGTGCCGGTAAGTGAGGTGTTCGCGTTGACCGGGTTCTCTGTGGAGAGGAGGGGAGGGGAGGTTAGTTAAAATATGTATTGTAGACGAGATTTATTGTGAACGGAACATATAGACCGAAAATAAAGGTCTCTTGGAGGTTTTCAGCAGTCATTATGTGCACATTAGCGACCACATTTGAGGACAAGGACAATTTTTGAGTTTCCATTAAGTTTTAAGACGTCCAGAAATTCCAAGTTTAGGTTCAACGCACTATCAATTCATTAACTTTCATGTACCTACAATGACCTACATAACTTGTAAAATAAATCGGTTCCAGATATATAAGACTTTTTTTAGACTGCAGGAGTAAATGGACTTTAAAATCTCATTCTGACATACTGTCAGAATTGTAATTACCAAGGTATATTCTATTCTCTTCTATCCTGTTTTCTAGCGCTACTCACCTAGATTCTCTTTCTTGCACACATATCCACCGACAGTGTGACACCTCTGTGGTGACCAATATAGACCCGATGAGTGAAGAGGATTGGCTGAGAGCATCCATTGGATACTGAGACAAGAAGAACTCTGGCCATCCAGAACTACATAGGAGGAGCTTTTAGGCAACCAGGCTGGAATTAGAAATTGGAAGAAAGAAAATATAATTAGCTATAGTGAACGGTAGACCTCACTTTCTTTGGGAATGAAATGACATTCTTGATTTACCAACAATCACACTTACAAGTAACTTACAACGTTGTTGTTTTCTGGACTTCAAGTTGGCGCATACCATGTTTTATACTGGACGTTTAGGGTCTAAATTCCTGACCCGTCTTTAGCAGATAGTCACATTTATATCATCCGCGAAAATAACCTTTCGGTCAGAATTCGTGGAGAAATAATGGGCCACAGTATTGCCTCTGTGAGCCCTGTTTTACTCAAAATTTATGGAGAAAATTTCCTTTATGTGTTCAAACATTAAATTGGTGCTAAGTTTCATCAAAATCAGATCAAAGGTTTTACAGTAACAGTTATAGTGAATCGAACATACCAGGCAAACTGAGTGTAAAATCGTTGAGTCAAAAACTCAAAAACCTAAACACAAGAACACCAGAAAATTATACTTCACGGTTGGGGGGAGGGGTTACTGTTTATTTAGACAGGCAGATATGTTTCGCCATTGCTGGCATCATCAGTGTAAAAAGAAAAGAAAACTTCAATTGTTTATCCAAGCCAGGGTTGTCCAACAGAGGATTTCTCGGGACAGCGGGACCAGAGGCTCCAAAGCGGGACTGTCCCGCCGAAAGCGGGACGTATGGTCAGCCTACGCATACCATGTTTTATACTGGACGTTTAGGGTCTAAACTCCTGACCCGTCTTCATCAGATAGTCACAATTATATCATCCGCGAAAATAATCTTTCGGTCAGAATTCGTGGAGAAATAATGGGCCACAGTTCCTTCAAACTGTGGAAAACAACAACAACAACAACAACAACAACAACAACAACAACAACAACAACAACAACAACAACAACAACAACAACAACAAAACTTAAACCTTACTTCGTTCCTTCAATCTGTGGAAAACTCACCAGTGAAATCCATGTGCGTATTATCGATCCACTTCCACTTGTTATGTCGATCCAGTGTTCCCCCCATCCAGTAGAACGCGGAAGTCGAGTACTCTTTGCTTTCTCTCAGTTTGGAAACGATAAACCTGTGCTCGTCTATACTGTGGATACTCGCTAACTCTCCCTGGAAGAAATAAATTCAAAAATCCTAAGGAAGAAATCAATTCAAAAATCCTAATTAAGAAATAATGAAAAAATAATAATAATAAACTAATATCCATTAAACAGTAAAAAATCTGGTGTGAACATCACACGACCTTCCTTATCCTATTGAATGATGCTTATTTGAGTGTTCTTTTACCCCAACTTTTACAATATCTCTAACCGTTTAGTCTGTATAGCTGAAAACCGCCAAAAAACGGTCGAAATCTGTCCAAAAGCGGTCAAAATACCGCCAAATGCAGCAACTATCTCTTTTTGTGTTGCATCCTTGTCACATTTGTAAACTACATACCAAATTTCAAGTCTCTAGCTCATATCGTTCCCGAGATATTGTTAAATTACACTGAAAACCGCCAAAAAGCTGAAAAATGCCGCCAACCGTTGAACCGGTCTTAAAGTTTCGGAAAAAAAAAAAAAAAAAAAAAAAAAAAAAAAAACTGGTGTGAACATCACACGGCTTTCCTTATCCTATTGAATGATGCTTATTTGAGTGTTCTTTTACCCTAACTGTTGCTGCATTTGGCGGTCAAAATACCGCCAAATGCAGCAACTATCTCTTTTTGTGTTGCATCCTTGTCACATTTGTGAACCACATACCAAATTTCAAGTCTCTAGTCTCTAGCTCATATCGTTCCCGAGATATTGTTAAATTACACCGAAAACCGCCAAAAAGCGGTAAAATGCCGCCAATCGTTGAACCGGTCTTAAAAAAAAAGTTTTGTGTCGCATCCTTGTCACATTTGACTGCTACACACAATTTCAAGTCTCTAGCTCTTACCGTTCTCGAGATATTTTTTTTACAGACAGACACACACACGGACCAATGGCTGAAACTTTGGATTTAGGCTCTAGGGACCTCAAAACGTGTTTTGGCACTGACAACTGACCATCGAAAATTTGACCCGATTACATTACTTTCCTTCCTATAGGATAAGGAAAGTAATAAAAAAGGAACTTCTGGTCCGTTGAAAATATTTGAAGAGTGTAGCTTAAAGGCCGGCCATTCACGATCAGTTTTAACTGACAGTTCTAACTGACAGTTTGAACTGTCAGTTAAAACTGATCGTGAATGGCGGTGAACTGACAGTTCGATTGGACTGATGGTCTAAAGTTCACCGCCATTCACGATCAGTTTTAACTGACAGTTCAAACTGTCAGTTAGAACTGTCAGTTAAAACTGATCGTGAATGGCCGGCTTAGGCTAAAAACAGAGTGGAAGGGAGAGCATTCATCTTTATGCTTTCCGCTCTATGCGGTTTGAATTCGTCGCTTCTCTTTATCATCCGTCGCTTACCTCTATAATCTCAATGCTTAATGCTCTACCCTCCACTCTGTATTTAGCCTTAGAAACTTCCCTTGCACCAATTTCAACCCTGGTAAGCATACCTCTGTTTCCTTTCTATTACTAAAATATATAGCAAAGCTACACTAGTAATGAGAAAGTATTGCAATCGGTCCAAATTTTTAAAAGATTGTACCTCGGTACCGCTTGCGCATTACTTGAAGAAAGCATACCTCTAATCCTCTGCAGATATCACTGGCAGTGTACCACGTGACCTGTGGATAGCTGACAAATAGATAGCATGATGTGTTGAACATGTGGAGTCTACTGTCAGCACATTCCATCAGTACTGAAACATAGAGGATAACAGTAATACTGGTGGGTAGGTAAGTAGAATAGAATATGCCTTGTTTATCCTGCCCGAATAGGACTTTACCCCAGCAGTCTAAACAAGGTCTCTTAGATTTTATAGGTTTTAGTGAAGCAAATTTTAGCGAGTGTCAAACTAAAGGGAGACAACTTAGACAAGAAAGATTCAACTCTGAACGACGTCAGACGAGGTAAATGAAAAAATAGAGTTTCTCCATTAGCAGGATGAATAAATGAAAATATTCCTCATTCATATTGCAGAAGCCCCTGTCTCAGAGATAGCAAATGTCTGATTAGGGGAACTTGTCACAGGACTCACAGAGTGTGAATTAGTGGAAAAAATAATAGAATAAATTGGGACGGCAAGGTGGAAGGGAAGACTTACAAAAAGCATTCGACTAGATGTTGAAGTTTCTGCCCTACAATCTCACACCTACCAGCCTAGTTAGTTTAGAGCAGGTTAGAGTTACCTGTCTGCCTTGTAAGCGCTAGGTCGCGGGTTTGATTCCCGCCTGGGGTGGATTTTATCCACAATAGTTCTCGATAAAAATAATCAACACAAAAGCTAAATTTACTGACTTGTTTTGGCCTTTGGGTCAACGGGAGCCCCTGATTTTTGTGTTGCCGGCGTAAGCTCTACAGTCCGAACCAGGAGTCTATCACTTGTAAAGAGTAAAACGGCCGTTATGTGAACGCCAAGTACAGAGTCTACCAAGTCCCATCACAGTACATGCCATTAATATTTATGGGCATTAGAGTGAACTTTTGAGTTGTATGGCCGCCATACACGCCACGCCACTGGTTCCGACCGTATGACAAACCAAGGTCTGTCCTCCAGTCAGAGAGTGAACGGTAGGCCTAAAATGTCAGACAGTGAAGGAAATTTTAGCGAGTGTCAAACTAAAGTGAGACAACTTATACAAGAAAGATTCAACTCTGAACGACGTCAGACGAGGTAAATGAAAAAATAGAGTTCCTCCATTAGCAGGATAAATAAATGAAAATATTCCTCATTCATATTGCAGAAGCCCCTGTCAGCCCTGTCTCAGAGATAGCAAATGTCTGATTAGGGGAACTTGTCACAGGACTCACAGCGTGTGAATAAGTGGAAAAAATAATAGAATAAATTGGGAGGGCAAGGTGGAAGGGAAGACTTACAAAAAGCATTCGACTAGATGTTGAAGTTACTGCCCTACAATCTCACACCTACCAGCCTAGTTAGTTTAGAGTAGGTTAGAGAGTAACCTATCTGCGCTAGGTCGCGGGTTTGATTCCCGCCTGGGGTGGATTTTATCCGCCATAGTTCTCGATAAAAATAATCAACACAAAAGCTAAATTTACTGACTTGTTTTGGCCTTTCGGTCAACGGGATCCCCTGATTTTTGTGTAGCCGGCGTAAGGTCTACAGTCCGAACCAGGAGTCTATCACTCGTAAATTGTCGAGTAAAACGGCCGTTATGTGAACGCCAAGTACAGGGTTTCAGAATGCTGATCTAGTCATGCTGACTGAAACACTCAATGTAGACCGACCTGCTAGTCTACCAGGTAATAGAATAGAATAGAATGTCACATTAATGAATAAGAATTAGAACAGCATAAAGACAGGTAAGAATAGTAGAAATGCATGCAGAGAGAGAGAGAGGAGAGGTAGTTTTGAACTAGGAGTTATTGAGAAAGAGAGAGTGAGTGAGCACACTTTAAAGAGAACGATGCTCAGCTGACTTCGTGGTACGCGCTAAGAATAGTGCGACTATCAATGTGTGACAGGTCTATATGAAAATGATGGAGAGTTTTGCTGTGGTCAAATTCTCAAATTACCTAGATTGAGGATAAAACCCACGCCCTCCTGTTTACCAGGCGAGCGCGAGCGCCTTGATCACTACACCATCACCGAGGCAGGCAATACTCTATGTGCTCAAATGCCTAAATAAATTAAGATAAAATTCCTACTGCTACTGCCTATAGGTTCTAAAAGCAACTATATGCCCAAGTGTCTGTATGTTACGTAGAAAAATACATGAGGTAGATAATCTTTCATGCTTTTCATTCCAGTGCAATTCCGAGAGTTGAGGTCAATATTGAGTGACTGGAGCTTTTTTATAATTTTATCTACTTGCCCTACTATTACAAATCAAATCTAGTGTTCATTATGTAAAATAATGTGCAGGTTACTTTGTGTTTCAATTTCCAAAGTTTCATTCAAAAAATAAAAGTAAAAATCATAAAATAAAAGGTTAAGTTGCCATACTGGTGTGCCGGGTTGGTAGTAATTTTGCCAATTTCCTGTTTTCCACAAACACGTTTTCATGTTTCCTACTGCCTATACCTATAGGTTCTAAAAGCAACTATATGCCCAAGTGTCTGTATGTTACGTAGAAAAATACATGAGGTAGAAAGTTGCCATACTGGTGTGCCGGGTTGGTAGTAATTTTGCCAATTTCCTGTTTTCCACAAACACGTTTTCATGTTTCCTACTGCCTATAGGTTCTAAAAGCAACTATATGCCCAAGTGTCTGTATGTTACGTAGAAAAATACATGAGGTAGATAATGTTTCATGCTTTTCATTCCAGTGCAATTCCGAGAGTCTGAGGTCAATATTGAGTGACTGGAGCTTTTTTATAATTTTATCTCTTGCCCTACTATTACAAATCAAATCTAGTGTTGATTATGTAAAATAATGTGCAGGTTACTTTGTGTTTCAATTTCCAAAGTTTCATTCAAAAAATAAAAGGTTACTTTGTGTTTCAGATTTCAGATTTTCATTCAAAAAAATAAATGTGAAATTGTTGTAAGTTGTGCTCTATCTCAACATAAGTAATAAATAATCTGATAATGATAATGATAACTGTTATAATCGAACCAACGATATATTGACAATCGGTTTAGTCATAATAACGTCAATATTTATCTTCCATCCTAAGTACCTACAAAGAATCATCTTGCGAAATAAATGTGGCCATAAAAAATAATTATCACTTTAATTTTAATTTTCCACTTTCTATTTTTACCGAACCGAACTCAATTTTAATTAAACAATAAGAGCTATAATAGTGATTTTTACTTTCTTTTTTTTTTTTTTTTTTTTTTTTTTTTTTTTTTTTAAAAAATGTTTA
>NW_007377473.1:70780-98203 GCF_000475195.1 Diaphorina citri | reverse complement strand
GTGTGTCCCCAGCCCCCCCCCCCCCCCCCAGGTTAAACCTTTGTGGGGCCCTCGAAAAAGTATATACCTTTGTATTGGTTCCATTTAATTTGTATTGGCTTAACAGGGCTGTTAAGCTAACGGGCTGTTTGAGGCTAGAAAGAAGGTTGGTGAAACCATAAGGTTTTTCCTTTACTGTGAGCCTTTGAGATATTTCACCACGGAGGTCTTGAATGTTTCTAGACTTTGTGCGTTCCTTATGTTCGTATGAAGAGAATTGCATATTCTAACTGCAGATGTGCAGAATTGTAGAGATACAAACATGGTAAGAGTTACCACACACCTGAGTCCTGAGTATTGGAATTTCCATGAGATTCAGATTGTTAAGCCTGATTACAGTGATTACCTATCCATCTCTCTATATATCTATTTTTTATTTATTTTCTCCTAGTTTAAAAATATTTGAAGTAGGTATTGTATGGATCAGAATGCAACAATAAATACCTAAATGAAATTATACAAATTTCAAATATCGAAAAATTCACTGCTATATTAACTCTAAATGATTATGTAGGTATTTGTTACCCAATGGTCCATTAATGTTCATTTTGTTCGACAAAATGCTAGTGAGGGGACCTTTGAATATACCTAGTCCCGAGTAGGTTAGAGTCAGAGTGCATTTTTATTTGTCTTGCGTATTACATACAGACCTGATTGAATAACGATAAACGCAGATAGAATTTCTATTGTAAAACATAGCTAGGGAAGTTGATATGATTTCCATATTACGATGCTCTAAGTAAGAATTTAAACGATTTATGGCCGGGTCCACGAAGTTTAAACTCCGTTTAAGTTAAACTCTTGATCTGATTGGATGAAATTTTTGAACTTTTTTGAAATCAACCAATCGGATTGCTTAAATCCAAGAGTTTAACTTAAACGGAGTTATTCTCACTTTGTGGCTCCGGCCATTATTGTAGGTACCTTTCTCGTAGCGTATCGTATATATGAATGGTATCGTAGGTATCTAGCGTATCGTATATATGAATGGTATCGTAGGTATCTATCATTATGGCCATTAACGTAGCGTAGGTATGAATACTATATCGTATCGTATCGTATCGTGTCGTATCGTATCGTATCGTCGTATGTATGAATGGTATCGTAGGTATCTATCATTATGGCCATTAACGTAGCGTAGGTATGAATGCTACGTATGTATGAATGGTATCGTAGGTATCTATCATTATGGCCATTAACGTAGCGTAGGTATGAATGCTATATCGTATCGTATCGTATCGTATCGTATCGTATCGTATCGTATCGAAGTACCTATCATGAAGAGAAAGTGATCGTGTCTGAGAAGTTAGCACTGCCTTCAGATGAGAAGTAAAGGAAGAGAGATATATCGTAGCAAGGTCTCTGTCCTCAGTTTAGACTGTGGAGATCGTCTAGATAGGTATCTCTTCAGATGAGAAGTAAAGGAAGAGAGATATATCGTAGCAAGGTCTCTGTCCTCAGTTTAGACTGAGGAGATCGTCTAGATAGGTATCACGAAGTGTTTTGGAAGCAAATGTGAAAATTCAGCCCGGGATTTACAATGTTGCGGTCCGTAAATGTAAGTTCAAATTATTTGCTGAAGTGGATTAAGCTTTTGATGCCTTTATTTCTTTAAAATTTTATTTTATTTAAATCACGAAGTGGGTAATGAAGTGATTTTAATTATTTTTTACCGGCTATAATATAAACGGTCTTGACTAGGTACCTACATTTGTCCTATACACGAGTTTCTTGGAAAATTAGGCAACCTATTTATTTATTTTTAATTTACTTTGATTTTAATCAAATTAATATTAATAGGGCTTTCCTAGATCACCATCTCCTTTTTTTCTTGTTCTTTTTCACCCTACGCGGCGGTTTTTAGCCGTTTTGTTCTTTGGTGTTTTATTAGTTTGGTAAAATATTTTCCTAGATTACCTACATAGATACCGGTGACGTGACCATTTAATTTATTATGAGAACTACCTACCTACCTACCTACCCGGAACTTGGCCTGGCGCACTGCCGCATACCGATGCCATCATAATGGAGGAGTTGCAGTTGGGTAAAAATTATGAATAAAAGATTCCTACGTAAAAAGTTGTGAAAAATCCAATTATCCAATGGAGGAGTTGCAATTGGGAAAATTATTATTAATAAAAGGTCGATTCCTACGTAAAAAGTTGTGAAAAATCCAAATAAGTCAAAACTCCGAAAAAGTAACTTTAAAAGGTCGAAAATTCAATTTTTAATTGCCGTTTTAATTAAAAAGTTCAAAGTCTGTGGGACTATAAATAGGGATCAGAGCAGCCAAACCCTAACCAGCCTGGCTAGCTGGAAGTTACAAAGGGTTTATCATACTTCAAGTAAAAGCAGATGTCCTCATGATGGTTGACTACGGTTCGGGACGGGCCAAGTAATCTTGGCTAGATACCATCAACCTCTTTTTGTGCAGCTACAGAGCTACAAACAACAACAACAACAGCGAACAGCTTGTTGTAGAATAGGACATAACTCTGTCTCTTAAAAACCTCATCACTTATAGAGTGACGTTAAGATGATGGTTGACTACGGTTCGGGACGGGCCAAGTAATCTTGGCTAGATACCATCAACCTCTTTTTGTGCAGCTACAGAGCTACAAACAACGACAGCGAACAGCTTGTTGTAGAATAGGACATAACTCTGTCTCTAAAAACCTCATCAGGCTAGATACCATCAACCTCTTTTTGTGCAGCTACAGAGCTACAAACAACAACAGCGAACAGCTTGTTGTAGAATAGGACATAACTCTGTCTCTAAAAACCTCATCACTTATAGAGTGACGTTAAGACCGATTCAATTTCACACCCTGTATAATCTGTATATTTACTGTATTTTTGAACACCCTGTATGTTAGTTTTGTTTACTTAATATCGAGATAAGGAAGATAATACCCCGCTGTGTTTGAACTCATCAAGTGTTATCAAGGCTAGATTGAATTTATAGGTACCCTTTCTACAGGTAGTCGTATTTTCACGTCGAAATAAACGAGCCATAATTTCGCGTCGAAGCATTGTTTTTCCAAGGCTTGTCTGGCTTCTTTCAAATAGAACTAGACCTTAGTTTACATGAAATTCCATAAATTACGAATAATATTATTATCTGAGAGAAAACGTTGAAAGATAAAAACACACCATAGAAATTGGACCACACGGGAGGGTTTGATAGAGGGAACTATGACAAAGGAGGTCTTATCGTCCCCAAATCAAAGAGGACAGGATGGGAGAAAACCAGACATCCGTGTCTTGCTGTGGGACTATAAATAGGGATCAGAGCAGCCAAACCCTAAGCAGCCTGACTGGTTGGAGGTTACAAAGGGTTTATCATACTTCAAAGGAAAAGCAGATGTCCTCATGATGGTTGACTACGGTTCGGGACGGGCCAAGTAATCTTGGCTAGATACCATCAACCTCTTTTTGTGCAGCTACAGAGCTACAAACAACAACAACAACAACAGCGAATAGCTTGTTGTAGAATAGGACATAACTCTGTCTCTAAAAACCGAATAGCTTGTTGTAGAATAGGACATAACTCTGTCTCTAAAAACCTCATCGCTTATAGAGTGACGTTAAGACCAATTCAATTTCACACCCTGTATATTTACTGTATTTTTGAACACCCTGTATGTTAGTTTTGTTTACTTAATATCGAGATAAGGAAGATAATACCCCGCTGTGTTTGAACTCATCAAGTGTTATCAAGGCTAGATTGAATTTATAGGTACCCTTTCTACAGGTAGTCGTATTTTCACGTCGAAATAAACGAGCCATAATTTCGCGTCGAAGCATTGTTTTTCCAAGGCTTGTCTGGCTTCTTTCAAATAGAACTAGACCTTAGTTTACATGAAATTCCATAAATTACGAATAATATTATTATCTGAGAGAAAACGTTGAAAGATAAAAACACACCATAGAAATTGGACCACACGGGAGGGTTTGATAGAGGGAACTATGACAAAGGAGGTCTTATCGTCCCCAAATCAAAGAGGACAGGATGGGAGAAAACCAGACATCCTGAAAACAAAACTTCTGTTTAGGATAAAATTCGCCTCGGCCGTGAATCGAACCCGCAGACAAGTGTTAAATTTCACATCTTTTGACTCTTTGAGCCTTTGCAACGGTGCACATTGCATATTTAAAATTGGTTCTCGGGCGTTCATAAAAACATCCCTCCGTTTGAAAGGGTGAATCGAACCCGCAGACAAGTGTTAAATTTCACATCTTTTGACTCTTTGAGCCTTTGCAACGGTGCACATTGCATATTTAAAATTGTTCTCGGGCGTTCATAAAAACATCCCTCCGTTTGAAAGGCTAGAAGTAACAGGGCTAGATACCATCAACCTCTTTTTGTGCAGCTACAGAGCTACAAACAACAACAGCGAACAGCTTGTTGTAGAATAGGACATAACTCTATCTCTAAAAACCTCATCACTTATAGAGTGACGTTAAGATCGATTCAATTTCACACCCTGTATAATCTGTATATTTAACGATCCCAAGTTCAGAACTATCAGTTTGGTTTAGCCCACGTGCTATTGTTGTGTCCCATAAGGTCCTAACCCTCTGCTCTTTACACTTTGCTCTAGTGCAGGCATGTCAAACTCAAAATGTATAGAGGGCCATTTTTGATATTTGTTGAACATTGGCGGGCCGCAGGTATTCACCCCCCTCTCCCCCCCCTAGTAAAAAAAAAATCATGGGATTCATTTGTTTTTTAAAAAGAAGTTTTATTGGGTCACAATAATTTTATTTTGAACATACAAATACCAAAAAAAAAAAAAAATCATGGGATTCATTTGTTTTTTAAAAAGAAGTTTTATTGGGTCACAATAATTTTATTTTGAACATACAAATAGGTAGTCTCATACGTCTGAACTAGATCCAGCGTGCTTTTAATCCAAATTTTTAGTAAGTAGGTTAACTTCATTTTGTTTCAAAGATTAAAGTAATAAAAAAAATGTCTCCTTGTGACATATTATTAATGTATTTAATATTATACCCTTGTGGCCCGCAGCGGGCCGCACAATTTGACCAGGCGGGCCGCATGCGGCCCGCGGGCCGCCAGTTTGACATGCCTGATATAGACCGAAAATAAAGGTCTCTTGGAGGTTTTCAGCAGTCATTATGTGCACATCAGCAGCCACATTTGAGGACAAGGACAATTTTTGAGTTTCCATTAAGTTTTAAGACGTCCAGAAATTCAAAGTTTAGGTTCAACGCACTATCAATTCATTAACTTTTATGTACCTACATAACTTGTAAAATAAATCTGTTCTAGATAGATAAGACTTTTTTTTAGACTGCAGGAGTGGACTTTAAAATCTCATTCTGACATACCAATTTTTTAATTTTTAATTTAATTTATATTTATTTGTATTAACAGTGTTTTAAATTCTGACATACTGTCAGAATTCTAATTAACAAGGTATATTCTATTCTCTTCTATCCTGTTTTCTAGCGCTACTCACCTAGATTCTCTTTCTTGCACACATATCCACCGACAGTGTGACACCTCTGTGGTGACCAATATAGACCCGATGAGTGAAGAGGATTGGCTGAGAGCATCCATTGGATACTGAGACAAGAAGAACTCTGGCCATCCAGAACTACATAGGAGGAGCTTTTAGGCAACCAGGCTGGAATTAGAAATTGGAAGAAAGAAAATATAATTAGCTATAGTGAACGGTAGACCTCACTTTCTTTGGGAATGAAATGACATTCTTGATTTACCAAAAATCACACTTATGAGTAACTTACAACGTTGTTGTTTTCTGAACTTCAAGTTGGCGCATACCTAGGGTGACCATAATTTTTTTGGCCCAAAGCGGGACGCGGTCCTTTTTGGACGAAGGGGGGGGGGGTGAGGTACAAACATATTTTATACCCACCTAGTTAGGTACCTATGTTACAACCTGCCTCTGCACTACACAGTCAATATACCTACAATTTATTTTCAAATATTTTGATACATAATATTGTACAATATTGGAATCGTAAAATGGATTTTTTCCCGAGCTCATTGCTCTCAATGATAATATTAGGTTCGGACCAGCTAAAGCGGGACAATATCGGAACTTTGGGCGAAAGCGGGACATTTTAGCGTCCCCAGAGGATTTCTCGGGACAGCGGGACCAGAGGCTCCAAAGCGGGACTGTCCCGCCGAAAGCGGGACGTATGGTCAGCCTACCGATCCCTCTCACTCTTCTCTATGTAAATAATGTAAATATGTACCTATGTATTTATGTGCAGTAAGTACCCATAATATTGTAAGAGTGCAGTATGGTTTAGTTAGAAATGGGGTAATTACATGCAGTTTTTGTCACTTTCCATGTTAGAAGGCCTCTTTCTTAGAAGGTATTCCTAGTTCGTATTGATGACAATCCCAATAGTGCAGTTGGCAATCATACTCGGGGAAAGCCCCCCTCCACTCCCCTGAGGGCTTCGCGTGTTCGCTATGCGTGGTTGTGCATACGGTCGCGCTTCGCACTCCTTGGACTTCGCGGGGTCAAAGCATTACTTTCACTAGCGAAAGGGCTTTCTTCTCACTATCGGTGAAATTATCTCATGAAAAAAGCTTCCAACAAATCTTACCTAACCCACATTAATTAATTAGGAACTCCAGCACTGGACTTGTATTAGAATTAGAAATTCTCAAGCCAAGGTGTTTCTGAATGTTCATGAAGGAGAAATCCTCCAGTGAATTGCAGCATGTTGAAATGGACAGTCTTAATTAATATTATTATTATTTGGGAGTTGTTCAACAAATTACAGGATGGTCCATAACCAATGGTTCAGTGGTCTGTAATTAGTGTAATTCTGTACGGAAAGAAGGCCCTCACAGGACCCCTAAAATCTCAATCAGACCCTAAATTTAACGAGAAATTGTCTGATAGGTGTTAAATATGATGTTTAACAAATTTCATCAAAATCGGACAGTTAGTTCGAGAGTTATGCTGGAACAAACAAACAAACAAACAAACCAGGTCTCGTTCCATCGCGTCCTCTGACTAGAAATCTGGCACAGCCTAAAGATTGAGACACACAATACATAACCACACCGCGTCGTTCCAGAGCAGCGTCCGCTCTCCGCTACACGGACTACTATCGGTGACGATGGTAGGAGAACATACTTGATACCGCTCTGAGCTACGGTCATGCAGAACAGGGAATGGAGGAGTTGCAATTGGCAATTGGGAAAATATAGAGTTGTGACGTCAGATTTCACGTCAAAATGCGCAGAAAAGCTTGCGCACACACAAACGAAGCGGGAGTCATGAATTATGACGTCATCGCCTACGGGAGCGTATGCCGTGACGTCAAACTTCAGGAATTACCGGTATTTTTTAAATCGATTTATCTCGGGATCTAGAAGTCGTAGAAGAAAAAGAAAAATTCCGTTGGTCCTCATTTTTCCTGCTCTATGACTTTGAAACATCACCCAAGTAAGCGCAACTGATCTATTCCCCCTTTTCCTTCATATATATTTATAACCTTTTTTTCCTCCTCACTTTTTTTCCTATATTCTGTGATGCCTTCTATCCTTTCTATTACTAAAATATATAGCAAAGCTACACTAGTAATGAGAAAGTATTGCAATCGGTCCAAATTTTTAAAAGATTGTACCTCGGTACCGCTTGCGCATTACTTGAAGAAAGCATACCTCTAATCCTCTGCAGATATCACTGGCAGTGTACCACGTGACCTGTGGATAGCTGACAAATAGATAGCATGATGTGTTGAACATGTGGAGTCTACTGTCAGCACATTCCATCAGTACTGAAACATAGAGGATAACAGTAATACTGGTGTGTAAGTAGAATAGAATATGCCTTGTTTATCCTGCCCGAATAGGACTAAAAAGTCCTTTTACCCCAGCACTCCCAGCAGTCTAAACAAGGTCTCTTAGATTTTAGAGGTGTTCGTCGGGTGTATAGGGTGTATACTTGTATAGGGTACTTAACTAACTCGGGGACAATATGTTGGACTGCATTCATCAGTAAAGAACCATTCATAAGGGGAATTGCCTTATGGATGGTTCTTTTCTGCCTAATGCTGTCCATTTATTGTCACTGAAAGGGTACCTCTAGGATCGGCCACTCAAGCTCCGACTGTCGGACAGATCTATAGGTCTGGTAAACCGTCGAAACGAGTGTGGCGGGAAAAGCGTCCAACTTCTTGGAGAGACGGTCTGACGTCTGACGACTAAATTCTGAAGCTTTTTTCTCCACACACGTTCCGACCAGTAGCGTAGCGTGCTAGCGTGGTCTAAATTCAAGTGTAGGGCGTTGTAAGGCTCAGATGTCAATCTATCAATAGGCTACAATAAGTTTACTCAATGTTGTATCATGTCCCCAAACACAGGTACTTATTGATCCACCCTCGTAATGCTTTGGACTAACTACCCTTGGTTTCCTGGTACGAGTGCTAATTTATCATCAAAGGATCAGGATGTGCCATTGGATTGCTATAATGGTTTTAGTTCTGGTGAACACCTCTAGTTTTTCCTTGGATGCGATGGCACAGGATAGGAAATGTGAAATAAGAACTATACAAAGCATCTATGAGCCTCAGGTTCAGGTAAATATGACAAGAAAAGTTGTAATTGCCTTTCAGAATTTCCTTTTTCTGAAGTTCGTTTTCCTTCTTTTCCCTACGGTTTAGTACAGGCGTTATATCACACCGAAAGAGGGGAAACGAGCTTGAGAAGAGGGGAAATTGCGAAAGGAAAATAGGGCTAAACTTTAGGAAAGGGAAATTTTACCCTGCTCTAACGTCCAACTTTAAGAATAACGCCTTACTGTAGAAACTAAAAAAAAAGATGAGTGTTTCACCGCCGTTTATATTTAATAGCAATAAAACAACTGCTATATTAGACGCACGTGGTCTGTGTCGTAGCATGCCCATCCCGTACTATACCTCTCATCAGATTGGCGAGAAGAGGCACAAGACTTCCCATTTAGGTGTTGGGTCAACACGAGAACACCAGAAAGTAACCCGTTGAAATATTTGCAATCGAAAAACGAGTACAAATTTTTGTCGATGACACTACTTTTATTCAATGCTGATTAAAGTCGGTCATATCTCTAGACTGGATTTCAAGTTTTTCCCCCAAAGCAAAGCAAAAAAAAAAAAAAAAAACTCAGCCAAGTTAGCTGACCAAACTTCTTAACCATGTACTTTCCCAATTCCAGGGCCGGTATAAACGAAGAGCTCCGTCCACATCAGACCCAGCCCCCCACAACTCAACCCTATACACGCCCCTGACTCTCATCAATTGGAATATTGAAGGCGTCAAGACTCAACTATCCGACCCTGATCAACAGTTTCAGAATGCTGATCTAGTCATGCTGACTGAAACACTCAATGTAGACCGACCTGCTAGTCTACCAGGTAATAGAATAGAATAGAATGTCACATTAATGAATAAGAATTAGAACAGCATAAAGACAGGTAAGAATAGTAGAAATGCATGCAGAGAGAGAGAGAGGAGAGGTAGTTTTGAACTAGGAGTTATTGAGAAAGAGAGAGTGAGTGAGTGAGAGAGAGAGAGAGAGAGAGAGAGAGAGAGAGAGAGAGAGAGAGAGAGAGAGAGAGAGAGAGATAAATCTGTAATTCTACACATGGGAAAGCTTAGAGGTTGATAGGGAAAACAGAGGAAGCAAGAGAGGGTGAAAGATCGAAGAAATTAGGAAAGAGAGAGACAGACTGAGGAAAGTGCTAACGAGCATTAGACAAACAGAGAGGGGAATAGATTAATGTAGGAGAGAGAAAGAGATGGAGAAAGAAAAGAGAGAAGAGGACGTTGATTGCAAATGATTGAAATAGAGAGACGGAGACAGAGAGAGAGAGAGAGAGATACAGGGTGTGAGTTTAATTTGAGGTTTGTTTTGAAACTGTCTCAATGGACATTGCGGTATGCTAAGCTCTTTCATCTCTCTCTAACTACTTACTTATTAGACAGGGTCACATTAGGGAGAGAGAGAGAGAGAGAGAGAGAGAGAGAGGAGGAAGCAGTGGAAAGTAGAAAACTTCAATCAGAAAATACCCTTGAACCTTTGACGGCTATGGAAAGATAAGAGGTGAAAATAAGAGGTGACCATCTTTCGAACAGTTTAGCTCTAGACTTTAGTCTGTCCATTGGATGAAATTTGCCAAAAATGTTCAACTCACAAAAAGCTGAAGCTTACTGATAAGATTTTGAGTCCAACCGGGCCTCTAGGGAAAGCCCTGCTGGGATCCTTTTTGCTCTGTAAAGGTGTATTTTCCTTTCGGGAAACTGACTAGCCTGACTATTGATCACTGGAAAATCGACCAATTCTCCATTCAGTGTGCATTGGATCCGTGGTCAATTTTCCGTTGGTCAATGGTCAGTTTCCTGAGTGGAAAACACACCTTAATTCTACAGTTTTCTGAACCGCTAGGTCATGGCTGCCCTCACAATATCCTGTCTAATTTGTCTTTTATGCGTCCTGGACTGCGGAAGTAGGTAAAGGACTTTTCAGTCTCATTCTTGCAGTATAAACACGGTGGGTGTGTTGTATTCTATTCATCTGTTCTAGTCAATTCTATTCTATTTCATATTCCCCCTAAGGTTACACCTGTGTCTCATCACCTGCTCGTCAGTTGGCTAAGTACGGTCGTCCGGTGGGCGGTATCACCCTGTATGCTAAACCTCATCTCAATCTACATCTCATCCACTCATCCGATAGTCACATCCATGCTGACACAGTACTGGGTAAGCAGAGATTAAGAAAATATTAAGGACTGCGGTAGCATTCCGCCCCGCCAAGTCAAGAAATTCATTAATTTCATGATAGAGGACTCAGTAACTTTGTGAAGTTCCATAACATAGATGTAAGACTGGGTAACCCAGTGAAGAGTATAAGTTATTTCTTTCACATCTTTTGCCCATATTTTTGTTATAACTTGTCGTAGCTTGTTGAAATGAACATCACTGAGTTCAGAACAAAATAAGGTTTTGTTACAATGTACTTGTGGACCCCGCAACATCGAGCTTTCGCTGTGGTGGCATTTCTTTTAAAAACCGTCAGGCAACGCTGGGTCACCCTGTATAAAAGCACCATCAGCTATATCAACTTACCATGTTCCATAGATATTCTAGCTTTGAATCCGCTGTAATGGTGAGAGTAATCCGAGATGAAGGTTAATCTGACTTGGGCAGTTTTGGAGACATATCGCAATAGTTTGAGTTTATCAGACCAGTCGCCACATAGTCTGCGAGTGTTATCTCTACGAGTCACATTGTCCTCACTGATGATCAGGTAGTCATAACTGCAACTGTGGAATAGAATAGAATAGTTTAGAATGTGGAATAGAATAGATTAGAATAGAATATGGAACAAGAATCACAGAATTATTCGTTAGGACGGACACAGAGGTCCTTTTGAGATTGAGATTGACTTTTAGAAGATTTTTTTTTAATAAATCGAGAGAGAGAGAGAGAGAGAGAGGGGGGGAGAGAGAGAGAGAGGGGGAGAGAGAGAGAGAGAAAGAAAGAAACCATATCCCAATTAGAAATCTTTCAATAAAACTTGGCTAATTTCTCAAGCTGTGTCCACTGTTCACACATTGTCGACGGGCGTCGATCGACGAGGTGAACCTACATAATTATGTTGTCGAGGCAGTGTGGACGGTTTCAGTGATCGATCGACGACCATCGACTATGTGTGGACACAGCTTGTGGGCATTTTTCTAATCATGCAAGAGCCTTAACTCCCTAGTCCCTAACTGTAAATATTGCATAAACAATTCATGTGACCAAATGGTGCTGCCAAGTAAAAAAAGAACTCCCACGTTACTCACTGAGGTTCGGGTTCGAACACAAATTCCTCAAAGTGCAGCACTACCCTGTACCCAGGCAGTGCAGATATGAGCGTATTACACTTGGCGTTATCAGGATACGCACGGGGAAATCCGGGACTGGTTATTAGAGCACGGGGTTGCTCATGGGATAACGCTATGGTACGGTTACAGTCTGTCGTCTTACGATCCGGCACTGAAATGAAGAAGAAATTTTTTAGAGGTTAATATGAAGATTGCTTAACTCAAGAGTTTAACTTAAACGGAGTTTAACTTAAATGGAGTTTAAACTTACTTTGCGGATGCGATAATAGCACATTGAATGTATCAGTTCATAATGGATCACTGAAGTTAAGTAACGTTGCGCGTTGTTGGTATTCGGTTGGGTGACCATCTGGGCGACCTCGTTTTGCTAGTTTTTCCAGACCCTTCTCAAACTGGATGAGGTTAACATGAGGCGGCGGGTATCTTGTTCCCGAATGGAAATAAAACCCCGGTCATTTAAAACCTTAACATTTATACAGTGACGTTCATTAAACCTCTACCAAAAAAAAGGAAGGGGCCTTTGTCAAAAAAAAAAAAAAAAAAGAACTAATGGAAATCGAAGAAATTAAAAATCATAAAATGGCGCGAACCGAGAACTAATGGATATTTGGAAACACTGAAGGGCCTTGTCAAAAAAATTGAGGTTAGAATTCAAAGAAATTAAAAATCATAAAATGGCGCGAACCGAGAACTAATGGAAATTTGGAAACATTGTAAGACCGAACTGGCTACAAGACAAACAGTAAACTTCTAATCAATCGATTTGATCAATGCAACGCTTGAAGTGAAGTCTAGACCGTATGATTTAACTAAATTCATTTTAATCCATCAATAATAGTCATTCAATCTAATTCACCATTTTCTAGTGTTTTTGTTAAATGTTCTGAAAATAAAGAAAGAATAGGTACCTAATTTAATAATGTAAAATTCCCGTCAAAATAAAAAAGTGGGAGAGTTTAGAATAAAATCAGGTGTTAATATAAAATTAATGCGGTACCTCCTTCCTACGACCGAGTTGAAAATAATCAGAGTTTTTCCGGTTAGTTAGGAATTTATGAATTTATTTTTTTAATTGTTTATATATTACTTTTTTATTGTTTATATTTGTTTGTTTATACGTTGTTTATGAAAAACAGAAGTACGAGGGTGGATCAATAAGTACCTGTGTTTGAGAAAATGGTGCAAGATACCTACATGTTCTGGTTCTATTTTTCAACTTAGTCTATTTTTAGGGCCACACACTTAACCCAGCGTCCCTGCCACATTTTTAACCCTTCCAAATAGCAGCTGCCATCAAATTCCTCAAAATAGCGTTTTTTTGGGGTGCTCACGTCATCCTTTGAGGTGAACCGCTTTCCTCTGATCCAAATTTTCAAGTTAGAGAACAGAAAATAATCATAGGGAGTCAAGTTAGTTGAGTAAGGTGGTTGTAGCAACAATTCCTAACCAAAATGGTGGAGTTTAGCCTTGACAATTGTTGAGGTGTGAGACGGGGCATTGTCATGGTGGAACAGCAGTTTTTCGTTGCAAAATGGGGGCGTTTGAGCTGCACTGCTTCATCAAATCTTGTCAAAAGTTCAGTGCAGTTGTCACTAAGGGAATAAGTAGTGAATCATGCATTTTATTACTTGTGGCAAAGCAGAGAGCTTATTCACAACTTTTGTGGGTATCACAGCATTACAAGTGTCTCCTTTACTATGTATTAATTCTTATTTATCATCAAATAAGTCCCAACTTTAAACTTGCAACGTGCCTTGATATTTAAAATTTCTGTAATTCTGTACTAAATTTCATCAAAATCGAACCAGGCAATCGCGAGTTATAGCGGAACAAACAAACAAACTTACAAACGAAATGCAAAACGGTCCAGTTAAAACGTAAACCTCACTATCGTTCGTTCTGTCAATCGTCATTTAAGAAACTACATATTACTCACCTCAGATAGACATAGACTCTTGAGTAGAGGATTGAGTCGATAGTTGAGTGCTGCCTCCTTGAGTATTGCAGTCAGTTTATTTTCACACTCGTGTCGGAGTTTGCGTTCGCGGAATTTGATTTTCAAACAGGCGACCACCTAGGGGAAATTCGAAAATACATTTTTTTTCAGGGTCCGTTCTTATTTCTAAAGTAGATAATTATATGACTTTTTCCACAAGTTCTTCGGTACGCACGTTTTTGGGCCACCTGGGTGGTCCTCAGCAAAAACACTCGTGCGTCCTAGTTCAAATTCGCTAAATCAAAAGCGAATGGTTCTCATAGATGGAGAAAACCCCCCACCAACTGTCAAACTTTCTTGCCTTGGCGGGCATTTTGGTGATAAGAAATACGAGTATTTGGTGTGGACATGAAACAATATTCCTAATGGAAACCGAATTTTCAACATTTCATTATGTACCTAGGTACTTTCTTTTTTCCCCCTAAGAACCATCATACGTATTTGTGAGCTTAAAAAATCAACTCCAAAATATTGACTTGGGCATTTTTCTAATCATGCAAGAGCCTTAACTCCCTAGTCCCTAACTGTAAATATTGCATAAACAATTCATGTGACCAAATGGTGCTGCCAAGTAAAAAAAGAACTCCCACGTTACTCACTGAGGTTCGGGTTCGAACACAAATTCCTCAAAGTGCAGCACTACCCTGTACCCAGGCAGTGCAGATATGAGCGTATTACACTTGGCGTTATCAGGATACGCACGGGGAAATCCGGGACTGGTTATTAGAGCACGGGGTTGCTCATGGGATAACGCTATGGTACGGTTACAGTCTGTCGTCTTACGATCCGGCACTGAAATGAAGAAGAAATTTCTTAGAGGTTCTGAAGATTGCTTAACCCAAGAGTTTAACTTAAATGGAGTTTAAACTTACTTTGTGGATGCGGTAATAGCACATTGAATGTACAAGTTCCTAATGGATCACTGAAGTTAAGTAACGTTGCGCGTTGTTGGTATTCGATTGGGTGACCATCTAAGCGACCTCGTTTTGCTAGTTTTTCCAGACCCTTCTCAGGCTGGATGAGGTCAACATGAGGCGGTGGGTATCTTGTTCCCGAATGGAAATAAAACCCCGGTCATTTAAAACCTTAACATGTATACATTGACGTTCATTAAACCTCTGCCAAAAAAGGGCCTTTGTCAAAAAAATTGAGGTTAGAATTTGAAAAATCATAAAATGGCGCGAACCGAGAACTAATGGAAATTTTGAAACACTGAAGGGCCTTGTCCAAAAATTGAGGTTAGAATTTTAAGAAATTAAAAATCATAAAATGGCGCGAACCGAGAGCTAATGGAAATTTGGAAACACTGAAGGGCCTTGTCAAAAAATTTGAGGTTAGAATTTTAAGAAATTAAAAATCATAAAATGGCGCGAACCGAGAACTAATGGAAATTTGGAAACATTGTGAGACCGAACTGGCAACAAGACAAAATGACCATCTTTCGAACAGTTTAGCTCTAGACTTTAGTCTGTCCATTGGATGAAATTTGCCAAAAATGTTCAACTCACAAAAAGCTGAAATTTACTGATTAGAGTGATTAGATTTTGAGCCCAACCGGGCCTCTAGGGAAAGCCCTGCTGGGATCCTTTTTGCTCTGTAAAGGTGTATTTTCCTTTCGGGAAACT
The DNA here is from genome assembly GCF_000475195.1 of Diaphorina citri. Taxonomy (NCBI): domain Eukaryota; kingdom Metazoa; phylum Arthropoda; class Insecta; order Hemiptera; family Psyllidae; genus Diaphorina; species Diaphorina citri. The sequence goes on along the minus strand of NW_007377473.1, from coordinate 82,660 downwards.
GACTAGCCTGACTATTGATCACTGGAAAATCGACCAATTCTCCATTCAGTGTGCATTGGATCCGTGGTCAATTTTCCGTTGGTCAATGGTCAGTTTCCCGAAAGGGAAACACACCTTAAGTTCTACAGTTTTCTGACCCACTAGGTCATGGCTGCCCTCACAATATCCTGTCTAATTTGTCTTTTATGCGTCCTGGACTGCGGAAGTAAAGGACTTTTCAGTCTCATTCTTGCAGTAAAAACAGGGTGGGTGTGTTGTATTCTATTCATCTGTTCTAGTCAATTCTATTCTATTTCATATTCCCCCTAAGGTTACACCTGTGTCTCATCTCCTGCTCGTCAGTTAGCCAAGTACGGTCGTCCAGTCGGCGGTATCACCCTGTATGCTAAACCTCATCTCAATCTACATCTCATCCACTCATCCGATGGTCACATCCATGCTGACACAGTACTGGGTAAGCAGAGATTAAGAAAATATTATTAAGGACTGCGGTAGCATTCCGCCCCGCCAAGTCAAGAAATTCATTAATTATTTATGTACCAAGAGAGACGGAAGTTCCTGAGACACAGCGAGATTTCAGTTCTCAAAGTCATCTTAGTGTCAGCCTAGGGTAGCACGCCTGTCTTGGCCAAACTTTACCCTAGTTTAGGGCCTAATCCCGAAGACAGAGGAGGTTTGTTCTCGGAACGTCTGCCTTTCTCCTATCCTATATTCGATTTCCAGACAATAAGGTCTCCTTGCTTACTACTTTGCTACAGCTCCCCCTTATAATCCCTTTTAATCCTTGTAATTTATTTAAAACATGTTGTATTTTATTGTTTTATTTCAAGGTCACATCCTCGTCTACTATTTCCATCCGAGCAAGTCGGCCGGCGACATTATCGCTCAGATAGTCCGCGACATTCACGCGACACGCGACCCGATATCAATCATCGGCGGCGACTTTAACTGTCGCGTCGACACTAACGATACCAAACCCGACACTCTCCTGGCGTTCATGTCAACCCTAGGGTTCCATCTGGTCAATGACCCCAGTGTTGCCACGTTTGTCAACGCACAGGGCGGCAACAGCGCGATCGACCTTGTGTTCCTGCGCGACGGACACGTTGACGGGCCCCCGCGCACAGACGTGCTGCGGACGCCAAGTAGGAAACACCAGCGTGTGTTTGTTTGGGCCAAGGTGAAGGTGGTGCGGCCCGAGTTGTATGAGTTACATAGGAAGATAGGGAGGTTGAATGAGGGGAGGGGTACGGGAGGGAAGACACGCCAGGAGGGGAAGAAGAAGGAGAGGAAAGAGGAGAAGATGGGGTGGTTTGGGAAAGTGAGAGAGACGTGGAGAAAGTGGTTTGGTTGATCGGAGAGAGAGAGAGAGGGGGGGGATAAATAATTTACCTCTATGTATAAAATAAAGTTGCACGTTGCATACCTAGTGTATTATACGGCGTTCATACAATTTCACAGGGTATTTGAAGGGTCCTCATATAAATTAAGTAACTTTAGGTAGAAGCAAACTACTATCACGTCACTTAAGCTCACGTGACGTGATAGTGCATATAATATCGTGAGGACAGTAAAACTGCAGAGTTTACTGAAAACCAAAATAAAATAACATAGGTGCTATAGTGACCATTGAACAGGTCTAATGGTATAAAAATTTCCATTTCATGATTTACCGGTAATTACCCTGCTCTAACGTCCAACTTTAAGAATAACGCCTTACTGTAGAAACTAAAAAAAAAGATGAGTGTTTCACCGCCGTTTATATTTCGTAGCAATAAAACAACTGCTATATTAGAGCGACATTTTTGATCAGCCCACCTCGGTTTTGGGCTTGGCTGACTTCAAACTTCTTTTCTCTCAATTCAATAGCTAAAATAGAATGCAACAATACAAGATGTCCCAGATATTGTTGGCAAAATTCTGAAATAAGTTTAGATCAAATTCCGGGCTTTGACTGGGATTTAAATCTGAGACCTCCTGAATATGAGGCGAGCGCTTGAAACTACCAAGACCATTCAGGTCAAAAAGAATAACAGGAGCGCCTTTTTCTCAACAGTAATTCGAACAGACGGTTTTCCTTTAGGTTTTTCAAATTTATTTCTAGACCCTGTAAAAGCTTTTGACTCTGTTGCGATTATTAATCTTCGGCTAAGATTTCCAATAAACATTATAAATCATACAAACATATTGCAGGATAGGTCCGGAACACGTTTCTTAGTTTCCAGGAAGACGACATTTTTGATCAGCCCACCTCGGTTTTGGGCTTGGCTGACTTCAAACTTCTTTTCTCTCAATTCAATAGCTAAAATAGAATGCAATAATACAAGATGTCCCAGATATTGTTGGCAAAATTCTGAAATAAGTTTAGAACAAATTCCGGGCTTTGACTGGGATTTAAATCTGCGACCTCCTGAATACGAGGCGAGCGCTTGAAAGTACCAAGACCATTCAGGTCAAAAAGAATAACAGGAGCGCCTTTTTCTCAACAGTAATTCGAACAGACGGTTTTCCTTCAGGTTTTTCAAATTTATTTCTAGACCCTGTAAAAGCTTTTGACTTTGTTGCGATTATTAATCTTCGGCTAAGATTTCCAATAAACAATATAAATCATACAAACATATTGCAGGATAGGTCCGGAACACGTTCCTTAGTTTCCAGGAAGGTGTGGGGGGAAGTTATTTATTAATCCCGTATATTAATTTCTAAAACGGACACCCCACAAGGATTTATGATCGTTCCCCAATGTGTCCTTACTTGGGTTTTTTCCGCCGTTTAATTCATTGGAGTTGTTTATTTCAGAAAATCTGAGCGGGCCCCATTTTCACTTTACGATATTGGATTTTAGGATTTTTTTTTTTCCTTTTAGGCGCTTTAACTATGCGTTACAACATGTCTAGGATTTTTGTTTGGAAAATTTCGTGTTTTGGTTTGAAACTGCGGAGGAAAAATGTGATTTTTTCGTTTCACAATTCACACATGGCCTTGCTGCTTAGCATGTAAATAAATAAAAATAACATTTCCCAATTTTTAAAAGCTAAATCTTTTCTCCCCTCTTTGTAGCAGAAACAGATATTATGTTTCACTAGCTTGAGGGGGATCGAAATAATTTTGCTAATGTATATTTCCTTTTCTTCTTCTCCTCCTCCTCCTCCTCCTCCTCCTTCTTCTCCTCCTCCTCCTCCTCCTCCTTCCTTTCTTCTTCTTCTCCTTCTTATTCTTCTTCTTCTTCTTCTCCTTTCTTTTTCTTGCTCTACCCACATCACGCACTACCTATCTAGAAACCATTGTAGTACGTGTAGAGAGAGAGAGAGAGAGAGATCCCATTGGCATGTACTCACATACTCGTAAATCAAAAGTTATTTGGTTCGAAAATATTTTTCTCATCATTTCTCTCTTTCTATCTCAGCCTTTTCTCTCTCTCTCTCTCTCTCTCTCTCTCTCTCTCTCTCTCTCCCTCTCTCTCTCTTATATTTTTAATACATTTTTCATTTTCAGTGGAAAAAAGGTAAATAAATAAAAGTAAATAAAAAAGAACAGAGTGAAATAGAGATAGAAAAAAAGAACGTTTGTGAGAGAGAGAAAGAGATAGAGAGTGAGAGAAAAAGATAAAATAAAGAAAGGGGAGAGGGGAGTAAAAGTAATACAAAAGTAATAATTTCTTGTTTTCTCTTGTTTATATTTGGGAACATGGTTTTATAGAATTCCCATGTTGATCTGAATGTTAACCAGGTGTCAACATCAACAAAATATAAACAGGGTCCACCAAATATTTTCATCTGTGTTTAGGGTTTTTATATAGGGTCCGACAAACAATATTTTATTTGTGTGTTAGGGTTTTTATTTGTGTTTAGGGAATAATCCCCGTTATTGAAATAACTTCTGTACTTGGGTTTTTTTTTTTTTTTACTCAGAGGATCCTAAAACAGATATTTCCACTCATTTCCAGAATTTGAAAAGTTTGGGACCGATGGCAATACTTTCTCATAAAGTCATTACAAAGTATAGGTTCCCCATACATGTTTCGCTGAACTTATCGTCAAGGAATCTCTCCGCCTTGCATTCTCACATGATTTCAATGAAATTAAAACATACATATGTACAAAACAAACTGAAATTTGAAACACGGCACGGGTACAAACTACAAAACAAATTCAAACAGGAGCTATACATAGATACCTAGGGCTAGGGAATGGCATTAGTATTTTGTGGTTGATATGTATTTGACACGGTATGTTCATTTATACATTGTGTGGTTGATATGTATTTGACACGGTATGTTCATTTATACATTGTGTGATTGATATTAGGTTCCCCATACATGTTTCGCTGAACTTATCGTCAAGGAATCTCTCCGCCTTGCATTCTCACATGATTTCAATGAAATTAAAACATACATATGTACAAAACAAACTGAAATTTGAAACACGGCACGGGTACAAACTACAAAACAAATTCAAACAGGAGCTATACATAGATACCTAGGGCTAGGGAATGGCATTAGTATTTTAGATTCCCCATACATGTTTCGCTGAACTTATCGTCAAGGAATCTCTCCGCCTTGCATTCTCACATGATTTCAATGAAATTAAAACATGTACAAAACAAACTGAAATTTGAAACACGGCTCGGGTACAAACTACAAACTACAAAACAAATTCAAACAGGAGCTATACATAGATACCTATAGGGAATGGCTTCGGACTAGTATTTTGTGGTTGATATGTATTTGACACGGTATGTTCATTTATACATTGTGTGGTTGATATGTATTTGACACGGTATGTTCATTTATACATTGTGTGGTTGATACTCGTATTAATAGGGGATAATCAGGATGGTGACACTAAGCTGTAATATGTTGCTTTGAATTTTGTCATATTTTGTTATTTTCATAGTGGATCAGCCACAGGGGAGAGATATGTGGGTTGCGGGTTCACAAGGATGAGCCATGTCAGAAAAAGCTTTGAATTTTTGAAAGCTTTAATGACAGGGATCACACTGTGAGATTTTCCACCCAACCGAAGGTCATTACTATGTCAAGTATCGCCTGTGGATAGTGTTGAGCTACAGGCAGCGCATTGGCCTGCTAAGCCCTAGGTCGCGAGCTCGATTCCCACCTGGGGCTGATTTTATTCTGAATGGATAAGGTTCTTTTTCGGAATGGCTGGGTTTCTCCTATCCGACCTATCCTGTCTTCTTTATCTCTTCGATTTCGGGACGATAAGACCTTAGCAGTTACAGTTCCCTCCATCACAGCTCTTGAAAAAAAAAAAATGGAATGAAATGTTGTTTGGGGTAAATAATAAAATTTTCGAATTTATGTTCCTTTGTTTCGAATTGTATTTGTTTAGTTGTTTTGTTTATGATTTCTACTCTCTCTTCTCTCCGCAGTCTCTCTCTCTCTCTCTCTCTCTCTCTCTCTCTCTCTCTCTCTCTCTCTCTCTCTCTCTCTCTCTCTCTCTCTTTCTCTCTCTCTCTCTCCCTCCCTCTCTCTCTCCCTCTCTCTTCGTGAAAATGAATTTTGTATCAAATTTACCTAACCCGTGACATTTTGCTTTTACCATCAGGGATTTGTTTATTATTATTATTATCATTTTTTTCTGATTTATAGATAGATATAGAGGTAGGTAGATAAAAACTGTGTTATCATTTGTTCTCCCATGTAAAACATTGTCAATGTGATTTATCTAGGTATTGTATGTATTATTATGTGAGTTATATTTAGGTTGCAACATGAAATTCATCCCTATCCCTCTCCTATCAATATAAGTATTTGGTTATTGGGTGATTTATAGCAGGTTTTTCGCGTATAATAGATCAGTTGCGCTTACTTGGGTGATGTTTCAAAATAGAGCAGGAAAAATGAGGACCAACGGAATTTTTCTTTTTCTTCTACGACTTCTAGATCCCGAGATAAATCGATTAAAAAAATGCCGGTAAATTGTGAACTTTGACGTCACGGCATACGCTCCCGTAGGCGATGACGTCACATCAAATGTCCCGAGCATAGCTCCCTCGCAGGAAACGCATTAATGTGTTTGTGCGCATACGTTTCTGCTCCTCCGCTAGCGCGCTTGCATAGTGGCGCTACCTAACGGACGAAAAAAACAACTGCGTAAAGTCTGACGTCACACATATTTGAGCTCTTTCATTAGAACGGAAAATAAAAATTTTCGACCTTTTACAGTTATTTTTTCGGAGTTTTGACCTCAGATTTGGATTTTTCCCAACTGTTTACATAGGAATCGACCATTTATTTATAATTTTTACCCATTTGCAACTGCTCCATTCACATTAGTATAGTCATATTATCTCTCCCTCCCTCTCACTCTTTGGCTTTTTTTTTACTTTCTATTATTTCTCTCTCTTTCTCTTCAGATAAATTGATAATACTTAGTTCATCCGTGAATAACTCATATCTAAAGAAATGTGAGAACTGGCACAAGTAGAATTCTAAGCTCACTTAACGATGCAGTCATCGAAGAGAGAAACAATCAATAAAAATTATTGATGGAACTGCCCAAAGTTTGGTTTGCTTAAAGGACAATGATTAAATTGGTCCTAAGCTCCTAAGAAGGGGGAAAAAAAATCATTCCTTAGGGTCTCTGAACTCTGAAGTTAATGCCGCGGAACAAGAAAAATAAATATGTAAATAAATTTAAATCAATTAATAGACCATAATAAAATAAATAAAAATAAATAAAAAATAAAGAAATAAAAACTATAGATATGTGAAATACTTACTCGAGTAGGAAAAAGACAGCGAGTCCGTCCATCTGAAGTCTCCCTCATGGGCAAAGTCCGTAGCTCCCACCCAGTACGCATTATCCTCACTATAATACACTGAGCTCAACAGCATACTGTCTATCATGCTCTGAGTGTATGCGCTCCGGATTGACGCTAGGTGCCCGTGCCGCTTGACGCATTCGGATTCCGCTTCCGGCCAGGAGAGCTTGACGGAGTCTACGACACTCAGACAGAACTGACGCACCGCTATCGAACCTGATGGAGAGAGAGGTAGGGATTGTGTTAGTTGGATTTAGACGACGCAAGTAATATCGTTGCGTGTAAAGACCCGTTTCCACTTCCTACATGTCGTTCGAAAAAATTTGTGAAGTGGGAACACTCTCCCTTAAAATACATTGCCTACAGGACATTTGGAAAAAAAAAAAAAATCGGATGAAACTCACAAGAGGTGGGAACGGGCCTTAAACTGTGTATTAGGTGTCATCAGATTTATTTTCCTCAGGATCCGCCGGGAATCGAACCCGGGACCTCCGGTGTGCAAGCATAGTGTGATAGTGATACTCACTCTTTCACTGATTGTGACATAGTGTGATAGTGATACTCACTCATTCGCTGATTGTGACATAGTGTGATAGTGATACTCACTCTTTCACTGATTGTGACATAGTGTGATAGTGATACTCACTCATTCACTGATTGTGACATAGTGTGATAGTGATACTCACTCATTCACTGATTGTGACATAGTGTGATAGTGATACTCACTCTTTCACTGATTGTAACATAGTGTGATAGTGATACTCACTCATTCACTGATTGTCAACTTCTTGTTTGATAAATTGACCGTCACTGTATAACTACTGTTTTTAAATCCTAATGACATACCAAATTAACTAAGTATTAAATGTGTAACTTTTGTAGGTGGTTAGGTAGAATGAGTATAGAATTATACCTATTTTATTCCATTATACCTAGTTGTAATTTAAAGTTTAATTTAGAATTAAGTTGAATTGACTTTGTAAGATACCTTTTGGTTTTATTTACAATAAAAAACTATTCTATTCTATCATAAAATTTCTTTGGTAATCTATTGTTTTTTAATTCTCTTCATGTGTCCGAACCATCTTAATCTTTGATGTTCTATCCGTTCCTGTAGTTTTTCCACTCCTATCGTTCTTCTGATCTCTTCATTCCTTATTCTATCGTCTATCCCTTTTGTCTTACCTAGGATATTATGTTATTTTTAAAGTTTAATTTAGAATTAAGTTGAATTGACTTTGTAAGATACCTTTTGGTTTTATTTACAATAAAAACTATTCTATTCTATTCACTCATTCACTCACTCTCTCTTTCTCAATAACTCCTAGTTCAAAACTACGTCTCCTTTCTCTCTCTCTCTGCATGTATTTCTACTATTCTTACCTGTCTTTACGCTGTTCTAATTCTTATTCATTAATGTGACATTCTATTCTTCTTGTATTGTTGCATTCTATTTTAGCTATTGAATTGAGAGAAAAGAAGTTTGAAGTCAGCCAAGCCCAAAACCGAGGTGGGCTGATCAAAAATGTCGACCCCACTTGAGTGGGAAAAGACATACATAGAAGATTCTAGACATTATAGCTACTGTTGTATTGTGTCTCTTATCGCTCATCTGATGAGGGATTAATGTGACATTCTATTCTATTCTATTACCTGGTAGACTAGCAGGTCGGTCTACATTGAGTGTTTCAGTCAGCATGACTAGATCAGCATTCTGAAACTGTTGATCAGGGTCGGATAGTTGAGTCTTGACGCCTTCAATATTCCAATTGATGAGAGTCAGGGGCGTGTATAGGGTTGAGTTGTGGGGGGCTGGGTCTGATGTGGACGGAGCTCTTCGTTTATACCGGCCCTGGAATTGGGAAAGTACATGGTTAAGAAGTTTGGTCAGCTAACTTGGCTGAGTTTTTTTTTTTTTTTTTTGCTTTGCTTTGGGGGAAAAACTTGAAATCCAGTCTAGAGATATGACCGACTTTAATCAGCATTGAATAAAAGTAGTGCCATCGACAAAAATTTGTACTCGTTTCGATTGCAAATATTTCAACGGGTTACTTTCTGGTGTTCTCGTGTTGACCCAGCACCAAAATTTGTACTCGTTTTTCGATTGCAAATATTTCACCGGGTTACTTTCTGGTGTTCTCGTGTTGACCCAGCACCTAAATTTTGTACTCGTTTTTCGATTGCAAATATTTCAACGGGTTACTTTCTGGTGTTCTCGTGTTGACCCAACACCTAAATGGGAAGTCTTGTGCCTCTTCTCGCCAATCTGATGAGAGGTATAGTACGGGATGGGCATGCTACGACACAGACCACGTGCGTCTAATATAGCAGTTGTTTTATTGCTATTTATAACTACTAAGGTCTTTAGTGAGGGGAATTTCGGCAACAAGCCGCCCGGAACGGGCTTCAAAGACGTGTCCAAACATAGTCGACCGGCCGTCGATCGACGAGGAGAAACTATGTTGTCGAAGCACTGCGGACGGTTCAGTCGACATTGATCGACGGCCGGTCGACTATGTGTGGACATCTACATTCTACACAAAACGTGACAAAAGACTTTTTCGCTCAAACTCCTACTCACCTAAATGGCAGTTCTGTACAATATGCTCAATGGCCAGCGTCTCGTAGATAATGTGAATCCACTTGTGTATGAAATTCTTGGCCAATATCTTCAGTTGTATCTTGTTCTCCCGCGACACTATATTCAGTTTGTACGAAGTCTCGTTGTTCTGTATGCAAGTGCCCATGATGTTCCCCGATTCTATTGTTCGTATGAGGAGGCCATCACAATCGTTGTCGGATTTATCATTGAGTATCGTATAGAGAGTGTCGTTGGCGGACAGAGCGGTCGAGAGGGTTTCGTTGTCGAACGATGGGATGTCACTGTGAAAGGAGAAGAAGGCTGAGGTAAGTACAACGCATGATTATTTGATTGATGTTTTTTTTCTAATTTCTTTGGAAAACGAATTTTAATTATTTTCTAATTTGCAATGAGAAATTTAAATGCTCCATGAAAAGTTATTATGTGTACTTGTAAATACCTCTCCCCTGGAACATGGTATAGCTTTCCGCCGAAATTTCCACTAAAGGTACCTTGTTTATCCTGTCGGGAGAGGATAGTAAAATCCCTTTACCCTTGCCGGAAAATAGGGAAATTTATTATTTAAAATCAAAATTCTTACCGGAACACCTTGTAGTTAGTAGAAATCCTTTTTAAAAAATGCGACCTTGCCAATATAGTTAGCTTGGAAAGAACCTGAGTGACATCGAAATCTCACCAATTTAAAACATCTTGATCGAAATTGTCTTGATAAGAATAATTTATTTTATTTTTATCTGATTTCAATTTTTAAATATTTCTCACGATTATTAAAAACAATTTTATTAAAATCAAAATGCTTACCGAAACGTCACATTATGGAAGCCAATAAGGACCGTCGCATGGGACAGGGAGAAGTTGAACGCTAGCGTCCTGCGTTCATAGACGCGCGCGCTCACAGTCGCGTTCACATCTATACAATGCGTTGACATGCCTAGAAGCGTGCCGACAGGTTTGTTCTGGATGAGAGAGGTGAGGGAGAGATCTAAAACGGCAGGGTTGAGGGCGCGCAGGATAACTGAAACAGAAGAATTTTGTAATTTGTAATTTTATTGACATAAAAGGTAGGTACCATATTTTTCATACATGATTAAACATATTTTAAACTGAATTTACTGGTGAAGATATCTCTTGATTTAATGAGGACTTGAGGAGGAATTGGGTGAGATACGGTATCAACACGGTGTGTGGGACTTGGCGGTTTGGACAACTACCTGACTAGATTTTACACAGTATTTAGGAGACCCAAGTAGCGTGACTCTTTTTCAGCGTGTTCGACGGGCCTAAAACCGTAATGCCCAAACGGTTAGTCTGATTTTGATTAAATTAAGCAAACATACTTGCCTATTTAATTTACCACATATAAAAGAAAATTTTCAATTACCCACCTAGTATTGTACAATCATAAAAACCTGCTAAACAGTCATTTTAGAACTTTAAAAAGTAAGTAGGCAGTAGAGAGAAAACAGCATCTAAACAGCAGGTGGGCGATCCAAACGAAACATCTCAACTTTTACCTGCTCGTAGGTAGTAGGTACAAATACAAAGTTCATACAGTCGAACCTGGATAAACGAGAACCCAAGGGACTAGGTCATTTTTCTCGTTTAAAGAGGTTTCTCGTTTAAGGAGTTTCTCGTTTAAAGAGGTTTCATATAACTTTTTCTCGTTTATAGAGGTTATTAGTAGAGTCGAATAGTGAAGTAGACACGTTCATGAAATGTACCAACAGATTTAAACAAGTTAGAACAATTTCTCGTTTAGAGAGGTCAGAAAAATCCAAAATTCTCCTTTATAGAGGCTCGCGAAGCGCTACAGTTTGAAAAAATAGACAAAGATCGAAATGACATTTTCTCGTTTACAGAGGTTCGGAGATTTGAATTCTCGTTTATAGAGGTCCATTTTGCCTTGTTTATATGAGCGTGGGACTTAGCAAAAAAGGGGCCATTTTCTCGTTTATAGAGGTTTTATTTTCTCGTTAAACCAGGTTTTTGGCCCGAAAATGAAGGGGATTTGAAAATTTCTTGTTTATCCAGGTTTCTCGTTTATCCAGGTCTCGTTTATCCAGGTTCGACTGTAGTATGATAGATAAAGGATTGTTGGTTTAACTTTAGTAGCATTTGGGAAAAAAAGAGTAAAAATAATATTTTCATTTTTTGTTAATACCTACTAGATTTTACTCAAATGTTATTATGGTAAGTTGAGGTAAGTGGATGGGGTTCAGGGGGATACATCGGGATAATTCAGTGGTGTAGTCTGAATGTAATGTTTTGTGTCCATTGACTACTATTTAGTTTATCGAAGTTAGTCATAAATGCATAATAGCTATTAGGAAGGTATTTTTTTTTTCAAGGGATTTAAAGTTAGGTACTGTATAATTGCCAACCTGCTGAGGTATTTAATGACGTGGGTTTTACCCTTCTCTTTCTCTTGCTCTTTCTTTTTCTCTTTCTCTCGCTCTCTCGCTCTCTTTCTCTCTCTCTCTCTCTCTCTCTCT